>NC_091153.1:2167429-2363094 GCF_040958095.1 Procambarus clarkii | reverse complement strand
AATTAAATTTTTCAAAGTTACCCTACTACAAAAATATGCAATATATATATTTATAAATTTTTATAAAATCAACAAATAGACTTTGGACTAAAATGTCTACTAGAGTCTGTAGAAGCGTAAACGCTACATATAAGGTGTAATTTGCATGTTTATTGATTAATAAATGAAAGCTCTGAAGTACTTTGAAGCCTCAAGAGAGTGATAGAGAGGCTCAAGAGAGTGATGCAGAGGCTCAAGAGAGTGATAGATAATCTCAGGAATGGTGCAGAAGCTCAAGAGAGTGATGCAGACGATCAAGAGAGTGCTGCAGAGGCTCAAGAGAGAGATAATTTTAGGTCTTAGATATGCTCTCTTAGGCATCATTTAGTCAACACATGTAAAATCACTGAGTCGTGGAACAAGCAGTTTATATATATACATATGTTAGGCTTATAACACCTATTCCACAATGTCCAACTAGTGACTAACCCTCACTCACTCACAAGGATGCAAGTAACTCACTATTTATTTCTAGGTAAATAAAGGCATTGGGTGAAAGGAAACGCTACCAACAATTACAACCCTGTCCGACCGGGATTCGAACCCTTGAATCCCCGATTGTGAGACGAGAAGGAACAAGTTTTTCATTTATGTGTACTCACCTATGTGTGAGTACACAAATAGATCCAATTCATGCTTTAATGCTAATAATCTAAAAATTTAATAATTTAATTTAAATTAATAATTTAATGCACATTAATGCTCGATCCAGCAAGATAGAGCATTAATCTTGGAGTCTGTCCTTTTAGCCGTTGGTTGTTTAAAACACTGACTTATTTCCCAACCTAACCTAAACCTAAACTTCTCCCCTTTTCAATATCTTACTCAGTATTTTAACAAGAAACAAATTGTTGATGGAAAATGAGGTATTTAAGATTAATTTCTAATCAATTACGTGTTTGCATAATTTTTATCGTATATTTATTGTATTAATAACAATAAACTGAAAATTCACAAAACCGTTGAAAAACGGCAAAATATTGCCTAATTCAGTGATATTTTGTTTAAATCACATAAAGGAAAAGGGAATGATAAATGTCAAAATATTGCTAAATTCGATGATGTTTAGTACAAAACAAAATGCAAGAAAACTGGCTTAAAATGCAATATTATGCGAAAATCTAAAATATGAAGGCCAAATCACATATCGTGATACTACATGAAATAGTTTCGAAATATTGGTAAAAATGAATATATTTACGTAATATCAAACTACATG
This sequence comes from Procambarus clarkii, assembly GCF_040958095.1. Classification (NCBI taxonomy): domain Eukaryota; kingdom Metazoa; phylum Arthropoda; class Malacostraca; order Decapoda; family Cambaridae; genus Procambarus; species Procambarus clarkii. The sequence goes on along the minus strand of NC_091153.1, from coordinate 2,361,836 downwards.
AAAAACGTGAAAAAAGTCAATATTATTCCAAATTTGAGGATTTAAACTTCGAATCGTAGAGCGAGGTTTCGTATTATTTAGATCCAATAAAAAACATATGACAATGTTGTTTCCAATACAATGATAAAATTCCATGTATTTTCATTAGAATTAACTATAATGTTCCTGATTTTCCGTTTATATTACGATAGAAGATGTACACGTAAAACCGCACAATTCCAGCTGAAGCGTCGATATATGCAATAAAAACCGAATTTCTCCCCTTTTCAATATCTTACTCAGTATTTCAACGAGAAACAAATAGAAGATTGAAGATGAAGTATTTAAGTTTATTATTTAATCAATTACGTGTTTGCATCATTTTTATCGTATATTTATTGAATTAATATTAACAAACTGGAAAATCACAAAAACGTGGAAAAACAGCAAAATATTGCCTAATTCGATGATATTTTGTTGATATTTTGTCTGGCAGGCAGGCAGGCAGGCAAGCAGGCAGGCTGAAAGAAAATGGAATGACAAAGGGTTACAGACATTTTCTTCACAGATGGTAAAAACTATTATAATCACATTTACACATTTCAATGTGCGACATTCTTACACACACACACACACACACACACACACACACACACACACACACACACACCACACACACACACACACACACACACACACCACACACACACACACACACACACACAGAGATGTTAGGAAGTTTTCTCTTTAGCGTGAGAGTAGTAGAAAATGGAATGCACTTGGGGAACAGGTTGTGGAAGCAAATACTATTCATACTTTTAAAACTAGGTATGATAGGGAAATGGGACAGGAGTCATTGCTGTAAACAACCGATAGCTAGAAAGGCGGGATCCAAGAGTCAATGCTCGATCCTGCAAGCACATATAGGTGGGTGAGTACATATAGGTTAGTACACACACACACACCACACACCACACACAGGCGGGACCAAAAAGCCAGAGCTCAACCCCTGCAAACAGAACCAGGTGAGAATACACACACACGCACACACACACACACACACACACACACACACACACACACCACACACACACACACACTCACATACACACAAACCACACACACACACACACACACACACACACACACACCACACACACACACACACACACACACACACACACCACACACACACACACATCACACACACACACACACACACACACACATACACACACACACACACACACACAAACACACACACACACACACACAAACACACACACACACACACTTGGGCCTCGTAGCCTGGTGGATAGCGCGCAGGACTCGTAATTCTGTGGCGCGGGTTCGATTCGCTCACGAGGCAGAAACAAATGGGCAAAGTTTCTTTCACCCTAAGTGCCCCTGTTATCTAGCAGTAAATTGGTACCTGGGAGTTAGTCAGCTGTCACGGGCTGCTTCCTGGTGTGTGTGTGTGTGGTGTGGGGAAAAAAAAAAAAAAGTAGTAGTAAACAGTTGATTGACAGTTGAGAGGCGGGCCGAAAGAGCAAAGCTCAACCCCCGCAAAACACAACTAGTAAACACACACACACACACACACACTAGTTGATAATGGACTGTTTTGTGTTCGTATCCATGTGTACTATTGTCATGACCGACAGACACGTGAAGCTGTATGTGTTTATGTGTACCTGTAATTAAACTGACATTTGTACGGTAATTATCTGTATGTGTCCATTTTAAAGGTACATATTTGTGAATGTTTATTTATGTAAATTGATTGACATATGTACGTATGCCCGCGTTTAGTGTTACTGTAATTTATATGGTTAACATGTATACGTTTGAATGACATAGTTTCCCATTATTGTCACATTTTTGTTACTGTTTCGCTGTTCACTCTCACTCTCTGACCCCCGTCGACTAATTGTGCTCACGTGTGTTTGTTGAAGGTACGGTAACCATTGGCTTTTTACCCAATAAGTTGCAACTATTTGCAAACAAACATTACTGAAGAACATCTATGTTTCTGATAAATATTCTTTTTCCTAACATACAAGTCAATCACACAGTACCTAACCTCAGTCAGAAACACTTTTCTTACTATCTCTCAAAACGTCTTTTGCATATATATCCTATCTTAATCAATTTATAATTTAAATTCATAACTGGCAACCCTCTTCCAGCGCCTTCAAGGCCACCAAACATCATTCCTTTCCATTAACCTCTCCCAAATTATCTTTTGCACCAATACACACACTAGGGGGCTTTATAGCTGAGTGGACAGCGCTCTCGACTCGTAATCTTAGGGTCAAAGTTCGATCCCCCGTGATGGCGCAAACGAAAATCAGCAGAGTTTCATTCATTCTGATGCTCCTCTTACCGAGCAGTACATAGGTACTTGGGCATTAGACACCTGTTACGGGCTGCTTTCTTGGTGTGTGTATGTGGATTTTTTTTTATTAGCTAGTAAAAATTGATTGATTCACAGTTGAGAGGCGGGCCGAAAGAGCAGAGCTCAACCCTCGCAAGAACAACTAGGTGAACACAACTAGATAAATACTAACTACCACGATCTCGTATAATCTACTACACACGCTACCACCTCCCCCCACTCCCTAAATCACTCTCATAAGTCATATAAAAATCAATTAATACACCAACAAAATACTACTAACTATAAATAAAGGAACCAAATTTTAAACATACAGCGACTCCAGCGTGGTCTAGTCGGAGGAGAACGTGTTCTCATCTGGATAGATTGCGATCGAGCCTGTCTGAACGGTTGTGTAACTGCAGGGCACAAATATTTGTGTGTCCCCTCCGGTAGCTTCCTCTGTTTCGACAGGTTCCCTGGATAGCTGGAATTGGCCTGGCCCTAGGAAAGTGGGGAAGGGGTGAAACCGTTGGGCCCGGATGGATACCTTGGATCCATAGACCTAGGGTAGGTCTAATCACCTGGGATTCGAACCCATGGTGGGAATAAGGGAGGAGATTTGGGGGAGGAGGGAGACAAATGGTTCCCGGAACCAAACCTCACATATATCCGGACACTCACACACACCACCCTTATCCGAACATTCACAGGGACACACACACACACATCCATAGACTGTAATAAGGAGACCATCTGAGGGGACACAGATGGCCTCCTGAAACCACAGATGTAACCGGACACTCCGGTCCGGTTACATCATCCAGACACTCACAGTGACACTCACACTCACACACTGACACACATCCATAGACACAAACTGTGATAAGGGAGACCATCTGAGGGGAAACAGATGGCCTCCTGAAACCATAATCATCCGGACACTCATAGGGACCCCCACACTCACCCGGACACTCACACTAACACACTGACACACATCCATAGACAAAAACTGTGATAAGGGAGACCATCTGAGGGGACACAGATGGCCTCCTGGACCCACAGGGTCCATATCCATGCAGATAAATATTTAAATATACATATATATTTATAAATTAATTTTTTATATATTTTATTTATTTATTTAAATAAATATTATTTATTTAAAAATAATAAATTTTATATATTTTATATCATTTTTTTCATATATTTTATTATATAATAAATTTATTTATTTATATAATTTATATAATTATATAAATATATGGATCTTATGGATCTTATATAAGATCCAACATTTGGACCACACACACAAGATTTGGGATCCAAGAGTCAATGCTCGATCCTGCAAGCACAAATAGGTGAGTACACACACCACACACACACACCACACAGGCGGGACCAAAAAGCTCAACCCCTGCAAACAAAACCAGGTGAGAATACCACACACACACACACACACACACACACACACACACACACACACACACACACACACACACACACACACACACACACACACACACACACACACACACGCACACACACACACACACACACACACTAGTTGATAATGGACTGTTTTGTGTTCGTATCCATGTGTACTATTGTCATGACCGACAGACACGTGAAGCTGTATGTGTTTATGTGTACCTGTAATTAAACTGACATGTGTACGGTAATTATATGTATGTGTCCATTTTAAAGGTACATATTTGTGAATGTTTATTTATGTAAATTGATTGACATATGTACGTATGCCCGCGTTTAGTATTATTGTAATTTATATGGTTCACATGTATACGTTTGAATGACATAGTTTCCCATTACTGTCACATTTTTTGTTACTGTTTCGCTGTTCGACAGCGAAAGCATAAGAGAGCATATCTAAGACCTAAAATTTGGCCACTTTAGATTATTTTTACTTTTAAATTATTTGAATTTATGCCAAGGCCATTTATGTTTTGAAGACATTTGCTTAGGTTCTTTAATTACCGGTAGGTTGGTGGCATTTGCATGCAATTTGTTCGAGATCAATAGCATCCCAACATTTCCATTTTAGAGAAACACTCCATTTGTTGTTGGTTTGACTAAATAGTTGCTATAAGCACTATCATTAATGGAGAAATGGCTGGTATGTGTGAGTAAACTCCATTATGCAGTTTTAGGTTAGTTTGGGTTACAGGTTAGGTTAGGTTTTAGGTTACGGTGTTCAGGTTTGATTAGGTGACAGGTTGATGATTAGATGACACATACAAACCTGTGAGTGTGTGTGTGTGTGTGTGTGTGTGTGTGTGTGTGTGTGTGTGTGTGTGTGTGTGTGTGTGTGTGTAAGAATGTCGCACATTGAAATGTGTAAATGTGATTATAATAGTTTTTACCGTCTGTGAAGAAAATGTCTGTAACCCTTTGTCATTCCATTTTCTTTCAGCCTGCCTGCTTGCCTGCCTGCCTGCCTGCCAGAGAAAATATCAACAAAATATCATCGAATTAGGCAATATTTTGCTGTTTTTCCACGTTTTTGTGAATTTCCAGTTTATTGGTATTAATTCATTAAATATACGATAAAAATGATACAAACACATAATTGATTAGATAATAACCTTAAATACTTCATTTTCAATCATCTATTTGTTTCTCGTTGAAATACTGAGTAAGATATTGAAAACGGGAGAAATTCGGTTTTTATTGCATATATCGACGTTCAGCCGGAATTGAACGGTTTTACGTGTACATCTTCCATCGGTAATATAAACGAAAAATCAGGAACATTTTAGTTAATTCTAATGAAAACACATTGATTTTTATCATTTGTATTGGAAACAACATTGTCATATGTCTTTTCTTGGATCTAAATAATACGAAACCTCGCTTATGATTCGAAGTTAAAATCCTCAAATTTGGTTTAATAGATTTTTTTCGTTTTTCAAGTTGTTTGATATTACGTAAATATTTCATTTTTACCATATTTCGATACTTTTCACGTAGTAGCAGATATGTGATTTCGCCTTCAATCTCAAATTTCGCATAATATTGCATTTAACAAGTTTTCTTCCTTTTGTTTCGTACTATAAATCATCGAATTTAGTAATATTTTGACGTTTATCATCCCCCTTTTCCTTTATGTGATATAAACAAAATATCATCGAATTAGGCAATATTTTGCTGTTTTTCCACGTTTTTGTGAATTTCCAGTTTATTGATATTAATTCATAAATATACGATAAAAATGATGCAAACACAATTGATTAGATAATAACTTAAATACTTCATTTCAATCATCTATTTGTTTCTCGTTGAAATACTGAGTAAGATATTGAAAAGGAGAAGTTCGGTTTTTATTGCATATATCGACGTTCAGCTGGAATAGAACGGTTTTACATGTACATCTTCTATCGGTAATATAAACGAAAATCAGGAACATTTTAGTTAATTCTAATGAAAACATTGAATTTTATCATTTGTATTGGAAACAACATTGTCATATGTCTTTTCTTGGATCTAAATAATACGAAACCTCGCTCTATGATTCGAAGTTTAAATCCTCAATTTGGAATAATATTGACTTTTTTCACGTTTTTCATGTAGTTTGATATTACGTAAATATATTCATTTTTACCAATATTTCGAAACTATTTCATGTAGTGTCAGATATGTGATTTGGCCTCATATTCAATTTTCGCAAATATTGCATTTAAGCAAGTTTTCTTGTATTTTGTTTCGTACTAAACTCATCGAATTTAGCAATATTTTGACGTTTATCATTCCCTTTTCCTTTATGTGATTTAAACAAAATATCACCGAATTAGGCAATATTTTGCCGTTTTTCAACGGTTTTGTGAATTTTCATTTATTGTTATTAATACATAAATATACGATAAAAATTATGCAAACACGTAATTGATTAGAAATTAATCTTAAATACCTCATTTTCCATCAACTATTTGTTTCTTGTTAAAATACTGAGTAAGATATTGAAAAGGGGAGAAGGTTTAGGTTAGGTTGGGAAATAAGTCAGTGCTTTAAACAACCAACGGCTAAAAGGACAGACTCCAAGATTAATGCTCTATCTTGCTGGATCGAGCATTAATGTGCATTAAATTATTAATTTAAATTAAATTTTAAATTTTTAAATTATTAGCATTAAAGCATGAATTGGATCTATTTGTGTACTCACACATAGGTGAGTACACATAAATGAATAACTTGTTCCTTCTCGTCTCACAATCGGGGATTCAAGGGTTCGAATCCCGGTCGGACAGGGTTGTAATTGTTGGTAGCGTTTCCTTTCACCAATGCCTTTATTCACCTAGAAGTAAATAGTGAGTTACTTGCATCCTTGTGAGTGAGTGAGGGTTAGTCACTAGTTGGACATTGTGGAATAGGTGTTATAAGCCTAACATATGTATATATATAAACTGCTTGTTATACGACTCAGTGATTTTACATGTGTTGACTAAATGATGCCTAAGAGAGCATATCTAAGACCTAAAATTTGGCCACTTTTGATTATTTTTACTTTTAAATTATTTGAATTTATGCCAAGGCCATTTATGTTTTGAAACATTTGCTTAGGTTCTTTAATTACCGGTAGGTTGGTGGCATTTGCATGCAATTTATGCGAGATCAATAGCATCCCAACATTTCCATTTTAGAGAAACACTCCATTTGTTGTTGGTTTGACTAAATAGTTGCTATAAGCACTATCATTAATGGAGAAATGGCTGGTATGTGTGAGTAAACTCCATTATGCAGTTTTAGGTTAGTTTGGGTTACAGGTTAGGTTAGGTTTTAGGTTACGGTGTTCAGGTTTGATTAGGTGACAGGTTGATGATTAGATGACACATACAAACCTGTGAGTGTGTGTGTGTGTGTGTGTGTGTGTGTGTGTGTGTGTGTGTGTGTGTGTGTGTGTGTGTGTGTGTGTGTGTGTGTGTGTGTGTGTGTGTGTAAGAATGTCGCACATTGAAATGTGTAAATGTGATTATAATAGTTTTTACCATCTGTGAAGAAAATGTCTGTAACCCTGTCATTCCATTTTCTTTCAGCCTGCCTGCTTGCCTGCCTGCCTGCCTGCCAGACAAAATATCAACAAAATATCATCGAATTAGGCAATATTTTGCTGTTTTTCCACGTTTTTGTGAATTTCCAGTTTGTTAATATTAATTCAATAAATATACGATAAAAATGATGCAAACACGTAATTGATTAATAATAAACTTAAATACTTCATCTTCAATCATCTATTTGTTTCTCGTTGAAATACTGAGTAAGATATTGAAAAGGGAGTTCGGTTTTTATTGCATATATCGACGCTTCAGCTGGAATTGTGCGGTTTTACGTGTACATCTTCTATCGGTAATATAAACGGAAAATCAGGAACATTTAGTTAATTCTAATGAAAATACATGAATTTTATCATTTGTATTGGAAACAACATTGTCATATGTTTTTTTTGGATCTAAATAATACGAAACCTCGCTCTACGATTCGAAGTTTAAATCCTCAAATTTGGAATAATATTGACTTTTTTCACGTTTTTCATGTAGTTTGATATTACGTAAATATATTCATTTTTACCAATATTTCGAAACTATTTCATGTAGTATCACGATATGTGATTTGGCCTTCATATTTTAGATTTTCGCATAATATTGCATTTTAAGCAGTTTTCTTGCATTTTGTTTTGTACTAAACATCATCGAATTTAGCAATATTTTGACGTTTATCATTCCCTTTTCCTTTATGTGATTTAAACAAAATATCACTGAATTAGGCAATATTTTGCCGTTTTTCAACGGTTTTGTGAATTTTCAGTTTATTGTTATTAATACAATAAATATACGATAAAAATTATGCAAACACGTAATTGATTAGAAATTAATCTTAAATACCTCATTTTCCATCAACAATTTGTTTCTTGTTAAAATACTGAGTAAGATATTGAAAAGGGGAGAAGTTTAGGTTTAGGTTAGGTTGGGAAATAAGTCAGTGTTTAAACAACCAACGGCTAAAAGGACAGACTCCAAGATTAATGCTCTATCTTGCTGGATCGAGCATTAATGTGCATTAAATTATTAATTTAAATTAAATTATTTAATTTTTAAATTATTAGCATTAAAGCATGAATTGGATCTATTTGTGTACTCACACATAGGTGTGTACACATAAATGAATAACTTGTTCCTTCTCGTCTCACAATCGGGGATTCAAGGGTTCGAATCCTGGTCGGACAGGGTTGTAATTGTTGGTAGCGTTTCCTTTCACCCAATGCCTTTATTCACCTAGAAGTAAATAGTGAGTTACTTGCATCCTTGTGAGTGAGTGAGGGTTAGTCACTAGTTGGACATTGTGGAATAGGTGTTATAAGCCTAACATATATATATATATAAACTGCTTGTTCCACGACTCGGTGATTTTACATGTGTTGACTAAATGATGCCTAAGAGAGAATATCTAAGACCTAAAATTTGGCCACTTTAGATTATTTTTACTTTTAAATTATTTGAATTTATGCCAAGGCCATTTATGTTTTGAAGACATTTGCTTAGGCTCTTTAATTACCGGTAGGTTGGTGGCATTTGCATGCAATTTGTTCGAGATCAATAGCATCCCAACATTTCCATTTTAGAGAAACACTCCATTTGTTGTTGGTTTGACTAAATAGTTGCTATAAGCACTATCATTAATGTAGAAATGGCTGGTATGTGTGAGTAAACTCCATTATGCAGTTTTAGGTTAGTTTGGGTTACAGGTTAGGTTAGTTTTGGTTACAGGTTAGGTTAGGTTTTAGGTTACGGTGTTCAGGTTTGATTAGGTGACAGGTTGATGATTAGATGACACATACAAACCTGTGAGTGTGTGTGTGTGTGTGTGTGTGTGTGTGTGTGTGTGTGTGTGTGTGTGTGTGTGTGTGTGTGTGTGTGTGTGTGTGTGTGTGTAAGAATGTCGCACATTGAAATGTGTAAATGTGATTATAATAGTTTTTACCGTCTGTGAAGAAAATTTATGTAACCCTTTGCCATTCCATTTTCTTTCAGCCTGCCTGCTTGCCTGCCTGCCTGCCTACCAGACAAAATATCAACAAAATATCATCGAATTAGGCAATATTTTGCTTTTTTCCACGTTTTTGTGAATTTCCAGTTTATTGGTATTAATTCATTAAATATACGATAAAAATGATACAAACACATAATTGATTAGATAATACCCTTAAATACTTCATTTTCAATCATCTATTTGTTTCTCGTTGAAATACTGAGTAAGATATTGAAAACGGGAGAAGTTCGGTTTTTATTGCATATATCGACGTTTCAGCCGGAATAGAACGGTTTTACATGTACATCTTCCATCGGTAATATAAACGAAAAATCAGGAACATTTTAGTTAATTCTAATGAAAACACATTGATTTTTATCATTTGTATTGGAAACAACATTCTCATATGTCTTTTCTTGGATCTAAATAGTACGAAACCTCGCTCTATGATTCGAAGTTAAAATCCTCAAATTTGGAATAATATTGACTTTTTTCACGTTTTTCATGTAGATTGATATTACGTAAATATATTCATTTTTACCAATATTTCGATACTATTTCATGTAGTGTCAGGATATGTGATTTGGCCCTCATATCTCAAATTTTCGCAAAATATTGCATTTAAGCAAGTTTTCTTGTATTTTGTTTCGTACTAAACATCATCGAATTTAGCAATATTTTGACGTTTATCATCCCCCTTTTCCTTTATGTGATTTAAACAAAATATCATCGAATTAGGCAATATTTTGCTGTTTTTCTACGTTTTTGTGAATTTCCAGTTTATTGATATTAATTCAATAAATGTACGATAAAAATGATGCAAACACGTAATTGATTAAATAATAAACTTAAATACTTCATCTTCAATCATCGATTTGTTTCTCGTTGAAATACTGAGTAAGATATTGAAAAGGGGAGAAATTCGGTTTTTATTGCATATATCGACGCTTCAGCTGGAATTGTGCGGTTTTACGTGTACATCTTCTATCGGTAATATAATCGGAAAATCAGGAACATTTTAGTTAATTCTAATGAAAATACATTGAATTTTATCATTTGTATTGGAAACAACATTGTCATATGTCTTTTCTTGGATCTAAATAATACGAAACCTTGCTCTACGATTCGAAGTTTAAATCCTCAAATTTGGAATAATATTGACTTTTTTCACGTTTTTCATGTAGTTTGATATTACGTAAATATATTCATTTTTACCAATATTTCGAAACTTTTCATGTCGTATCACTATATGTGATTTGGCCTTCATATTTTAGATTTTCACATAATATTGCATTTTAAGCAAGTTTTCTTGCATTTTGTTTCGTACTAAACATCATCGAATTTAGCAACATTTTGACGTTTATCATTCCCTTTTCCTTTATGTGATTTAAACAAAATATCACCGAATTAGGCAATATTTTGCCGTTTTTCAACGGTTTTGTGAATTTTCAGTTTATTGTTATTAATACAATAAATATACGATAAAAATTATTCAAACACGTAATTGATTAGAAATTAATCTTAAATACCTCATTTTCCATCAACTATTTGTTTCTTTTTAAAATACTGAGTAAGATATTGAAAAGGGGAGAAGTTTAGGTTTAGGTTAGGTTGGGAAATAAGTCAGTGCTTTAAACAACCAACGGCTAAAAGGACAGACTCCAAGATTAATGCTCTATCTTGTTGGATCGAGCATTAATGTGCATTAAATTATTAATTTAAATTAAATTATTAAATTTTTAAATTATTAGCATTAAAGCATGAATTGGATCTATTTGTGTACTCACACATAGGTGAGTACACATAAATGAATAACTTGTTCCTTCTCGTCTCACAATCGGGGATTCAAAGGTTTGAATCCCGGTCGAACAGGGTTGTAATTGTTGGTAGCGTTTCCTTTCACCCAATGCCTTTATTCACCTAGAAGTAAATAGTGAGTTACTTGATCCTTGTGAGTGAGTGAGGGTTAGTCACTAGTTGGACATTGTGGAATAGGTGTTATAAGCCTAACATATGTATATATATAAACTGCTTGTTCCACGACTCAGTGATTTTACATGTGTTGACTAAATGATGCTTAAGAGAGCATATCTAAGACCTAAAATTTGGCCACTTTAGATTATTTTTACTTTTAAATTATTTGAATTTATGCCAAGGCCATTTATGTTTTGAAGACATTTGCTTAGGTTCTTTAATTACCGGTAGGTTGGTGGCATTTGCATGCAATTTGTGCGAGATCAATAGCATCCCAACATTTCCATTTTAGAGAAACACTCCATTTGTTGTTGGTTTGACTAAATAGTTGCTATAAGCACTATCATTAATGGAGAAATGGCTGGTATGTGTGAGTAAACTCCATTATGCAGTTTTAGGTTAGTTTGGGTTACAGGTTAGGTTAGGTTTTAGGTTACGGTGTTCAGGTTTGATTAGGTGACAGGTTGATGATTAGATGACACATACAAACCTGTGAGTGTGTGTGTGTGTGTGTGTGTGTGTGTGTGTGTGTGTGTGTGTGTGTGTGTGTGTGTGTGTGTGTGTGTGTGTGTGTGTGTGTGTGTGTGTGTGTGTGTGTGTGTGTGTAAGAATGTCGCACATTGAAATGTGTAAATGTGATTATAATAGTTTTTACCGTCTGTGAAGAAAATTTCTGTAACCCTTTGCCATTCGATTTTCTTTCAGCCTGCCTGCTTGCCTGCCTGCCTGCCTACCAGACAAAATATCAACAAAATATCATCGAATTAGGCAATATTTTGCTGTTTTTCCACGTTTTTGTGAATTTCCAGTTTATTGGTATTAATTCATTAAATATACGATAAAAATGATACAAACACATAATTGATTAGATAATAACCTTAAATACTTCATTTTCAATCATCTATTTGTTTCTCGTTGAAATACTGAGTAAGATATTGAAAACGGGAGAAGTTCGGTTTTTATTGCATATATCGACGTTTCAGCCGGAATAGAACGGTTTTACATGTACATCTTCCATCGGTAATATAAACGAAAAATCAGGAACATTTTAGTTAATTCTAATGAAAACACATTGATTTTTATCATTTGTATTGGAAACAACATTCTCATATGTCTTTTCTTGGATCTAAATAGTACGAAACCTCGCTCTATGATTCGAAGTTAAAATCCTCAAATTTGGAATAATATTGACTTTTTTCACGTTTTTCATGTAGTTTGATATTACGTAAATATATTCATTTTTACCAATATTTCGATACTATTTCATGTAGTGTCAGGATATGTGATTTGGCCCTCATATCTCAAATTTTCGCAAAATATTGCATTTAAGCAAGTTCTTGTATTTTGTTTCATACTAAACATCATCGAATTTAGCAATATTTTGACGTTTATCATCCCCCTTTTTGTTTATGTGATTTAAACAAAATATCATCGAATTAGGCAATATTTTGCTGTTTTTCCACGTTTTTGTGAATTTCCAGTTTATTGGTATTAATTCAATAAATATACGATAAAAATGATGCAAACACGTAATTGATTAAATAATAAACTTAAATACTTCATCTTCAATCATCTATTTGTTTCTCGTTGAAATACTGAGTAAGCTATTGAAAAGGGAAGAAATTCGGTTTTTATTGCATATATCGACGCTTCAGCTGGAATTGTGCGGTTTTACGTGTACATCTTCTATCGGTAATGTAAACGGAAAATCAGGAACATTTTAGTTAATTCTAATGAAAATACATTGAATTTTATCATTTGTATTGGAAACAACATTGTCATATGTCTTTTTTTGGATCTAAATAATACGAAACCTCGCTCTACGATTCGAGTTAAAATCCTCAAATTTAGAATAATATTGACTTTTTTCACGTTTTTCATATAGTTTGTATTACGTAAATATATTCATTTTTACCAATATTTCGAAACTATTTCATGTAGTATCACGATATGTGATTTGGCCTTCATATCTCAGATTTTCGCATAATATTGCATTTTAAGCAAGTTTTCTTGCACTTTTTTCGTACTAAACATCATCGAATTAGCAATATTTTGACGGTTATCATTCCCTTTTCCTTTATGTGATTTAAACAAAATATCACTGAATTAGGCAATATTTTGCCGTTTTTCAACGGTTTTGTGAATTTTCATTTATTGTTATTAATACATTAATATACGATAAAAATTATGCAAAGACGTAATTGATTAGAAATTAATCATAAATACCTCATTTTCAATCAACTATTTGTTTCTCGTTAAAATACTGAGTAAGATATTGAAAAGGGGAGAAGTTCGGTTTTTATTGAATATATCGACGTTTCAGCCGGAATTGTGCGGTTTTACGTGTACATTTTCCATCGGTAATATAAACGGAAAATCAGGAACATTTTAGTTCATTCTAATGAAAACACATTGATTTTTATCATTTGTATTGGATACAACATTGTCATATGTCTTTTCTTGGATCTAAATAATACGAAACCTCTCTTTATGATTCGAAGTTAAAATCCTTAAATTTGGTTTAATAGTGACTTTTTTACGTTTTTCAAGTTGTTTGATATTACGTAAATATTTTCATTTTTACCATGATTTCGATACTTTTTCACGTAGTAGCACGATATGTGATTTCGCCTTCAAATCTCAGAATTTCGCATAATATTGCATTTTAAGCAAGTTTTCTTCCTTTTGTTTCGTACTATAAATCATCGAATTTAGTAATATTTTGACGTTTATCATCCCCCTTTTCCTTTATGTGATATAAACAAAATATCATCGAATTAGGCAATATTTTGCTGTTTTTCCACGTTTTTGTGAATTTCCAGTTTATTGGAATTAATTCATTAAATATACGATAAAAATGATACAAACACATAATTGATTAGATAATAACCTTAAATACTTCATTTTCAATCATCTATTTGTTTCTCGTTGAAATACTGAGTAAGATATTGAAAACGGGAGAAGTTCGGTTTTTATTGCATATATCGACGTTTCAGCCGGAATAGAACGGTTTTACATGTACATCTTCTATCGGTAATATAAACGAAAAATCAGGAACATTTTAGTTAATTCTAATGAAAACACATTGATTTTTATCATTTGTATTGGAAACAACATTCTCATATGTCTTTTCTTGGATCTAAATAATACGAAACCTCGCTCTATGATTCGAAGTTAAAATCCTCAAATTTGGAATAATATTGACTTTTTTCACGTTTTTCATGTAGTTTGATATTACGTAAATATATTCATTTTTACCAATATTTCGATACTATTTCAGGATATGTGATTTGGCCCTCATATCTCAAATTTTCGCAAAATATTGCATTTAAGCAAGTTTTCCTGTATTTTGTTTCATACTAAACATCATCGAATTTAGCAATATTTTGACGTTTATCATCCCCCTTTTTGTTTATGTGATTTAAACAAAATATCATCGAATTAGGCAATATTTTGCTGTTTTTCCACGTTTTTGTGAATTTCCAGTTTATTGGTATTAATACATAAATATACGATAAAAATTATGCAAACACGTAATTGATTAGAAGTTAATCTTAAATACCTCATTTTCCATCAACTATTTGTTTCTTGTTAAAATACTGAGTAAGATATTGAAAAGGGGAGAAGTTTAGGTTTAGGTTAGGTTGGGAAATAAGTCAGTGCTTTAAACAACCAACGGCTAAAAGGACAGACTCCAAGATTAATGCTCTATCTTGCTGGATCGAGCATTAATGTGCATTAAATTATTAATTTAAATTAAATTATTAAATTTTTAAATTATTAGCATTAAAGCATGAATTGGATCTATTTGTGTACTCACACATAGGTGTGTACACATAAATGAATAACTTGTTCCTTCTCGTCTCACAATCGGGGATTCAAGGGTTCGAATCCCGGTCGGACAGGGTTGTAATTGTTGGTAGCGTTTCCTTTCACCCAATGCCTTTATTCACCTAGAAGTAAATAGTGAGTTACTTGCATCCTTGTGAGTGAGTGAGGGTTAGTCACTAGTGGACATTGTGGAATAGGTGTTATAAGCCTAACATATGTATATATTAAACTGCTTGTTCCACGACTCAGTGATTTTACATGTGTTGACTAAATGATGCCTAAGAGAGCATATCTAAGACCTAAAATTTGGCCACTTTAGATTATTTTTACTTTTAAATTATTTGAATTTATGCCAAGGCCATTTATGTTTTGAAGACATTTGCTTAGGTTCTTTAATTACCGGTAGGTTGGTGGCATTTGCATGCAATTTGTGCGAGATCAATAGCATCCCAACATTTCCATTTTAGAGAAACACTCCATTTGTTGTTGGTTGACTAAATAGTTGCTATAAGCACTATCATTAATGGAGAAATGGCTGGTATGTGTGAGTAAACTCCATTATGCAGTTTTAGGTTAGTTTGGGTTACAGGTTAGGTTAGGTTTTAGGTTACGGTGTTCAGGTTTGATTAGGTGACAGGTTGATGATTAGATGACACATACAAACCTGTGAGTGTGTGTGTGTGTGTGTGTGTGTGTGTGTGTGTGTGTGTGTGTGTGTGTGTGTGTGTGTGTGTGTGTGTGTGTGTGTGTGTGTGTGTGTAAGAATGTCGCACATTGAAATGTGTAAATGTGATTATAATAGTTTTTACCGTCTGTGAAGAAAATGTCTGTAACCCTTTGTCATTCCATTTTCTTTCAGCCTGCCTGCCAGACAAAATATCAACAAAATATCATCGAATTAGGCAATATTTTGCTGTTTTTCCACGTTTTTGTGAATTTCCAGTTTATTGGTATTAATTCATTAAATATACGATAAAAATGACACAAACACATAATTGATTAGATAATAACCTTAAATACTTCATTTTCAATCATCTATTTGTTTCTCGTTGAAATACTGAGTAAGATATTGAAAACGGGAGAAGTTCGGTTTTTATTGCATATATCGACGTTTCAGCTGGAATAGAACGGTTTTACATGTACATCTTCCATCGGTAATATAAACGAAAAATCAGGAACATTTTAGTTAATTCTAATGAAAACACATTGATTTTTATCATTTGTATTGAAACAACATTCTCATATGTCTTTTCTTGGATCTAAATAATACGAAACCTCGCTCTATGATTCGAAGTTAAAATCCTTAAATTTGTTATTGACTTTTTTACGTTTTTCATTGTTTGATATTACGTAAATATTTCATTTTTACCATATTTCGATACTATTTTCATAGTAGCACATATGTGATTTGCCTCAAATCTCAATTTCGCAAATATTGCATTTAAGCAAGTTTTCTTTTTGTTTCGTACTAAAATCATCGAATTTAGCAATATTTTGACGTTTATCATCCCCCTTTTCCTTTATGTGATATAAACAAAATATCATCGAATTAGGCAATATTTTGCTGTTTTTCCACGTTTTTGTGAATTTCCAGTTTATTGGTATTAATTCATAAATATACGATAAAAATGATACAAACACATAATTGATTAATTAACTTAAATACTTCATTTCAATCATATTTTTTTCTCGTTGAAATACTGAGTAAGATATTGAAAAGGGAGAAGTTCGGTTTTTATTGCATATATCGACGTTCAGCCGGAATAGAACGGTTTTACATGTACATCTTCCATCGGTAATATAAACGAAAATCAGGAACATTTTAGTTAATTCTAATGAAAACATTGATTTTATCATTTGTATTGGAAACAACATTCTCATATGTCTTTTCTTGGATCTAAATAATACGAAACCTCGCTCTACGATTCGAAGTTAAAATCCAAATTTGGAATAATATTGACTTTTTTCACGTTTTTCATGTAGTTTGATATTACGTAAATATATTCATTTTTACCAATATTTCGAAACTATTTCATGTAGTATCACGATATGTGATTTGGCCTTCATATTTTTTCGCATAATATGCATTTTAAGCAAGTTTTCTTGCATTTTGTTTCGTACTAAACATCATCGAATTTAGCAATATTTTGACGTTTATCATTCCCTTTTCCTTTATGTGATTTAAACAAAATATCACCGAATTAGGCAATATTTTGCCGTTTTTCAACGGTTTTGTGAATTTTCAGTTTATTGTTATTAATACATAAATATACGATAAAAATTATGCAAACACGTAATTGATTAGAAATTAATCTTAAATACCTCATTTTCCATCAACTATTTGTTTCTTGTTAAAATAAGTAAGATATTGAAAAGGGGAGAAGTTTAGGTTTAGGTTAGGTTGGGAAATAAGTCAGTGCTTTAAACAACCAACGGCTAAAAGGACAGACTCCAAGATTAATGCTCTATCTTGCTGGATCGAGCATTAATGTGCATTAAATTATTAATTTAAATTAAATTATTAAATTTTTAAATTATTAGCATTAAAGCATGAATTGGATCTATTTGTGTACTCACACATAGGTGTGTACACATAAATGAATAACTTGTTCCTTCTCGTCTCACAATCGGGGATTCAAGGGTTCGAATCCCGGTCGGACAGGGTTGTAATTGTTGGTAGCGTTTCCTTTCACCCAATGCCTTTATTCACCTAGAAGTAAATAGTGAGTTACTTGCATCCTTGTGAGTGAGTGAGGGTTAGTCACTAGTGGACATTGTGGAATAGGTGTTATAAGCCTAACATATGTATATATTAAACTGCTTGTTCCACGACTCAGTGATTTTACATGTGTTGACTAAATGATGCCTAAGAGAGCATATCTAAGACCTAAAATTTGGCCACTTTAGATTATTTTTACTTTTAAATTATTTGAATTTATGCCAAGGCCATTTATGTTTTGAAGACATTTGCTTAGGTTCTTTAATTACCGGTAGGTTGGTGGCATTTGCATGCAATTTGTGCGAGATCAATAGCATCCCAACATTTCCATTTTAGAGAAACACTCCATTTGTTGTTGGTTGACTAAATAGTTGCTATAAGCACTATCATTAATGGAGAAATGGCTGGTATGTGTGAGTAAACTCCATTATGCAGTTTTAGGTTAGTTTGGGTTACAGGTTAGGTTAGGTTTTAGGTTACGGTGTTCAGGTTTGATTAGGTGACAGGTTGATGATTAGATGACACATACAAACCTGTGAGTGTGTGTGTGTGTGTGTGTGTGTGTGTGTGTGTGTGTGTGTGTGTGTGTGTGTGTGTGTGTGTGTGTGTGTGTGTGTAAGAATGTCGCACATTGAAATGTGTAAATGTGATTATAATAGTTTTTACCGTCTGTGAAGAAAATGTCTGTAACCCTTTGTCATTCCATTTTCTTTCAGCCTGCCTGCCAGACAAAATATCAACAAAATATCATCGAATTAGGCAATATTTTGCTGTTTTTCCACGTTTTTGTGAATTTCCAGTTTATTGGTATTAATTCATTAAATATACGATAAAAATGACACAAACACATAATTGATTAGATAATAACCTTAAATACTTCATTTTCAATCATCTATTTGTTTCTCGTTGAAATACTGAGTAAGATATTGAAAACGGGAGAAGTTCGGTTTTTATTGCATATATCGACGTTTCAGCCGAATAGAACGGTTTTACATGTACATCTTCCATCGGTAATATAAACGAAAAATCAGGAACATTTTAGTTAATTCTAATGAAAACACATTGATTTTTATCATTTGTATTGGAAACAACATTCTCATATGTCTTTTCTTGGATCTAAATAATACGAAACCTCGCCTCGCTCTATGATTCGAAGTTAAAATCCTCAAATTTGGAATAATATTGACTTTTTTCACGTTTTTCATGTAGTTTGATATTACGTAAATATATTCATTTTTACCAATATTTCGATACTATTTCATATAGTGTCAGGATATGTGATTTGGCCCTCATATCTCAAATTTTCGCAAAATATTGCATTTAAGCAAGTTTTCTTGTATTTTGTTTCGTACTAACATCATCGAATTAGCAATATTTTAAACGTTTATCATCCCCTTTTCCTTTATGTGATTTAAACAAAATATCATCGATTAGGCAATATTTTGCAGTTTTTCCACGTTTTTGTGAATTTCCAGTTTATTGGTATAAATCAATAAATATACGATAAAAATGATGCAAACACGTATTGATTAAATAATAAACTTAATACTTCATCTTCAATCATCTATTTGTTTCTCGTTGAAATACTGAGTAAAATATTGAAAAGGGGAGAAATTCGGTTTTTATTGCATATATCGATGCTTCAGCTGGAATTGTGCGGTTTTACGTGTACATCTTCTATCGGTTAATATAAACGGAAAATCAGGAACATTTTAGTTTAATTCTAATGAAAATACATTGAATTTTATCATTGTATTGGAAACAACATTGTCATATGTCTTTTTTTTGGATCTAAATAATACGAAACCTCGCTCTACGATTCGAAGTTAATCCCTCAAATTTGGAATAATATTGACTTTTTTCACGTTTTTCATATAGTTTGATATTACGTAAATATATTCATTTTTACCAATATTTCGAAACTATTTCATGTAGTATCACGATATGTGATTTGGCCTTCATATTTTAGATTTTCGCATAATATTGCATTTAAGCAAGTTTTCTTGCATTTTTGTTTCGTACTAAACATCATCGAATTTAGCAATATTTGTCGTTTATCATTCCCTTTTCCTTTATGTGATTTAAACAAAATATCACCGAATTAGGCAATATTTTGCCGTTTTTCAACGGTTTTGTGAATTTTCAGTTTATTGTTATTAATACAATAAATATACGATAAAAATTATGCAAACACGTAATTGATTAGAAATTAATCTTAAATACCTCATTTTCCATCAACTATTTGTTTCTTGTTAAAATACTGAGTAAGATATTGAAAAGGGGAGAAGTTTAGGTTTAGGTTAGGTTGGGAAATAAGTCAGTGCTTTAAACAACCAACGGCTAAAAGGACAGACTCCAAGATTAATGCTCTATCTTGCTGGATCGAGCATTAATGTGCATTAAATTATTAATTTAAATTAAATTATTAAATTTTTAAATTATTAGCATTAAAGCATGAATTGGATCTATTTGTGTACTCACACATAGGTGAGTACACATAAATGAATAACTTGTTCCTTCTCGTCTCACAATCGGGGATTCAAGGGTTCGAATCCCGGTCGGACAGGGTTGTAATTGTTGGTAGCGTTTCCTTTCACCCAATGCCTTTATTCACCTAGAAGTAAATAGTGAGTTACTTGCATCCTTGTGAGTGAGTGAGGGTTAGTCACTAGTTGGACATTGTGGAATAGGTGTTATAAGCCTAACATATGTATATATATAAACTGCTTGTTCCACGACTCAGTGATTTTACATGTGTTGACTAAATGATGCCTAAGAGAGCATATCTAAGACTAAAATTTGGCCACTTTAGATTATTTTTACTTTTAAATTATTTGAATTTATGCCAAGGCCATTTATGTTTTGAAGACATTTGCTTAGGTTCTTTAATTACCGGTATGTTGTGGCATTTGCATGCAATTTGTGCGAGATCAATAGCATCCCAACATTTCCATTTTAGAGAAACACTCCATTTGTGTTGGTTTGACTAAATAGTTGCTATAAGCACTATCATTAATGGAGAAATGGCTGGTATGTGTGAGTAAACTCCATTATGCAGTTTTAGGTTAGTTTGGGTTACAGGTTAGGTTAGGTTTTAGGTTACGGTGTTCAGGTTTGATTAGGTGACAGGTTGATGATTAGATGACACATACAAACCTGTGAGTGTGTGTGTGTGTGTGTGTGTGTGTGTGTGTGTGTGTGTGTGTGTGTGTGTGTGTGTGTGTGTGTGTGTGTGTGTGTGTGTGTGTGTGTGTAAGAATGTCGCACATTGAAATGTGTAAATGTGATTATAATAGTTTTTACCGTCTGTGAAGAAAATGTCTGTAACCCTTTGTCATTCCATTTTCTTTCAGCCTGCCTGCCAGACAAAATATCAACAAAATATCATCGAATTAGGCAATATTTTGCTGTTTTTCCACGTTTTTGTGAATTTCCAGTTTATTGGTATTAATTCATTAAATATACGATAAAAATGACACAAACACATAATTGATTAGATAATAACCTTAAATACTTCATTTTCAATCATCTATTTGTTTCTCGTTGAAATACTGAGTAAGATATTGAAAACGGGAGAAGTTCGGTTTTTATTGCATATATCGACGTTTCAGCCGAAATAGAACGGTTTTACATGTACATCTTCCATCGGTAATATAAACGAAAAATCAGGAACATTTTAGTTAATTCTAATGAAAACACATTGATTTTTATCATTTGTATTGGAAACAACATTCTCATATGTCTTTTCTTGGATCTAAATAATACGATACCTCGATACCTCGCTCTATGATTCGAAGTTAAAATCCTCAAATTTGGAATAATATTGACTTTTTTCACGTTTTTCATGTAGTTTGATATTACGTAAATATATTCATTTTTACCAATATTTCGATACTATTTCATATAGTGTCAGGATATGTGATTTGGCCCTCATATCTCAAATTTTCGCAAAATATTGCATTTAAGCAAGTTTTCTTGTATTTTGTTTCGTACTAAACATCATCGAATTTAGCAATATTTTAACGTTTATCATCCCCCTTTTCCTTTATGTGATTTAAACAAAATATCATCGAATTAGGCAATATTTTGCAGTTTTTCCACGTTTTTGTGAATTTCCAGTTTATTGGTATAAATTCAATAAATATACGATAAAAATGATGCAAACACGTAATTGATTAAATAATAAACTTAAATACTTCATCTTCAATCATCTATTTGTTTCTCGTTGAAATACTGAGTAAAATATTGAAAAGGGGAGAAATTCGGTTTTTATTGCATATATCGATGCTTCAGCTGGAATTGTGCGGTTTTACGTGTACATCTTCTATCGGTAATATAAACGGAAAATCAGGAACATTTTAGTTAATTCTAATGAAAATACATTGAATTTTATCATTTGTATTGGAAACAACATTGTCATATGTCTTTTTTGGATCTAAATAATACGAAACCTCGCTCTACGATTCGAAGTTAATCCCCTCAAATTTGGAATAATATTGACTTTTTTCACGTTTTTCATATAGTTTGATATTACGTAAATATATTCATTTTTACCAATATTTCGAAACTATTTCATGTAGTATCACGATATGTGATTTGGCCTTCATATCTCAGATTTTCGCATAATATTGCATTTTAAGCAAGTTTTCTTGCATTTGTTTCGTACTAAACATCATCGAATTTAGCAATATTTTGACGGTTATCATTCCCTTTTCCTTTATGTGATTTAAACAAAATATCACCGAATTAGGCAATATTTTGCCGTTTTTCAACGGTTTTGTGAATTTTCAGTTTATTGTTATTAATACATTAAATATACGATAAAAATTATGCAAACACGTAATTGATTAGAAATTAATCTAAATACCTCATTTTCAATCAACTATTTGTTTCTCGTTAAAATACTGAGTAAGATATTGAAAAGGGGAGAAGTTCGGTTTTTATTGCATATATCGACGTTTCAGCCGGAATTGTGCGGTTTTACGTGTACATTTTCCATCGATAATTTAAACGGAAAATCAGGAACATTTTAGTTCATTCTAATGAAAACACATTGATTTTTATCATTTGTATTGGATACAACATTGTCATATGTCTTTTCTTGGATCTAAATAATACGAAACCTCGCTTTATGATTCGAAGTTAAAATCCTTAAATTTGGTTAAATAGTGACTTTTTTACGTTTTTCAAGTTGTTTGATATTACGTAAATATTTTCATTTTTACCATAATTTCGATACTTTTTCACGTAGTAGCACGATATGTGATTTCGCCTTCAAATCTCAGAATTTCGCATAATATTGCATTTTAAGCAAGTTTTCTTCCTTTTGTTTCGTACTATAAATCATCGAATTTAGTAATATTTTGACGTTTATCATCCTCCTTTTCCTTTATGTGATATAAACAAAATATCATTGAATTAGGCAATATTTTGCTGTTTTTTCACGTTTTTGTGAATTTCCAGTTTATTGGAATTCATTCATTAAATATACGATAAAAATGATACAAACACATAATTGATTAGATAATAACCTTAAATACTTCATTTTCAATCATCTATTTGTTTCTCGTTGAAATACTGAGTATGATATTGAAAACGGGAGAAGTTCGGTTTTTATTGCATATATCGACGTTTCAGCCGGAATAGAACGGTTTTACATGTACATCTTCCATCGGTAATATAAACGAAAAATCAGGAACATTTTAGTTAATTCTAATGAAAACACATTGATTTTTATCATTTGTATTGGAAACAACATTCTCATATGTCTTTTCTTGGATCTAAATAATACGAAACCTCGCTCTATGATTCGAAGTTAAAATCTTCAAATTTGGAATAATATTGACTTTTTTCACGTTTTTCATGTAGTTTGATATTACGTAAATATATTCATTTTTACCAATATTTCGATACTATTTCATATAGTGTCAGGATATGTGATTTGGCCCTCATATCTCAAATTTTCGCAAAATATTGCATTTAAGCAAGTTTTCTTGTATTTTGTTTCGTACTAAACATCATCGAATTTAGCAATATTTTAACGTTTATCATCCCCCTTTTCCTTTATGTGATTTAAACAAAATATCATCGAATTAGGCAATATTTTGCAGTTTTTCCACGTTTTTGTGAATTTCCAGTTTATTGGTATAAATTCAATAAATATACGATAAAAATGATGCAAACACGTAATTGATTAAATAATAAACTTAAATACTTCATCTTCAATCATCTATTTGTTTCTCGTTGAAATACTGAGTAAAATATTGAAAAGGGGAGAAATTCGGTTTTTATTGCATATATCGATGCTTCAGCTGGAATTGTGCGGTTTTACGTGTACATCTTCTATCGGTAATATAAACGGAAAATCAGGAACATTTTAGTTAATTCTAATGAAAATACATTGAATTTTATCATTTGTATTGGAAACAACATTGTCATATGTCTTTTTTTTGATCTAAATAATACGAAACCTCGCTCTACGATTCGAAGTTAATCCCCTCAAATTTGGAATAATATTGACTTTTTTCACGTTTTTCATATAGTTTGATATTACGTAAATATATTCATTTTTACCAATATTTCGAAACTATTTCATGTAGTATCACGATATGTGATTTGGCCTTCATATCTCAGATTTTCGCATAATATTGCATTTTAAGCAAGTTTTCTTGCACTTTGTTTCGTACTAAACATCATCGAATTTAGCAATATTTTGACGGTTATCATTCCCTTTTCCTTTATGTGATTTAAACAAAATATCACCGAATTAGGCAATATTTTGCCGTTTTTCAACGGTTTTGTGAATTTTCAGTTTATTGTTATTAATACATTAAATATACGATAAAAATTATGCAAACACGTAATTGATTAGAAATTAATCATAAATACCTCATTTTCAATCAACTATTTGTTTCTCGTTAAAATACTGAGTAAGATATTGAAAAGGGGAGAAGTTCGGTTTTTATTGCATATATCGACGTTTCAGCCGGAATTGTGCGGTTTTACGTGTACATTTTCCATCGATAATTTAAACGGAAAATCAGGAACATTTTAGTTCATTCTAATGAAAACACATTGATTTTTATCATTTGTATTGGATACAACATTGTCATATGTCTTTTCTTGGATCTAAATAATACGAAACCTCGCTTTATGATCGAAGTTAAAATCCTTAAATTTGGTTAAATAGTGACTTTTTTACGTTTTTTCAAGTTGTTTGATATTACGTAAATTTTCATTTTTACCATAATTTCGATACTTTTTCACGTAGTAGCACGATATGTGATTTCGCCTTCAAATCTCAGAATTTCGCATAATATTGCATTTTAAGCAAGTTTTCTTCCTTTTGTTTCGTACTATAAATCATCGAATTTAGTAATATTTTGACGTTTATCATCCTCCTTTTCCTTTATGTGATATAAACAAAATATCATTGAATTAGGCAATATTTTGCTGTTTTTTCACGTTTTTGTGAATTTCCAGTTTATTGGAATTCATTCATTAAATATACGATAAAAATGATACAAACAAATAATTGATTAGATAATAACCTTAAATACTTCATTTTCAATCATCTATTTGTTTCTCGTTGAAATATGAGTATGAATTGAAACGGGAGAAGTTCGGTTTTTATTGCATATATCGACGTTTCAGCCGGAATAGAACGGTTTTACATGTACATCTTCCATCGGTAATATAAACGAAAAATCAGGAACATTTTAGTTAATTCTAATGAAAACACATTGATTTTTATCATTTGTATTGGAAACAACATTCTCATATGTCTTTTCTTGGATCTAAATAATACGAAACCTCGCTCTATGATTCGAAGTTAAAATCTTCAAATTTGGAATAATATTGACTTTTTTCACGTTTTTCATGTAGTTTGATATTACGTAAATATATTCATTTTTTACCAATATTTCGATACTATTTCATATAGTGTCAGGATATGTGATTTGGCCCTCATATCTCAAATTTTCGCAAAATATTGCATTTAAGCAAGTTTTCTTGTATTTTGTTTCGTACTAAACATCATCGAATTTAGCAATATTTGAGTTTATCATCCCCCTTTTCCTTTATGTGATTTAAACAAAATCATCGAATTAGGCAATATTTTGCTGTTTTTCCACGTTTTTGTGAATTTCCAGTTTATTGGTATAATTCAATAAATATACGATAAAAAACAAAATGATGTAACACGTAAATTGATTTAAATAATAAACTTAAATACTTCATCTTCAATCATCTATTTGTTTCTCGTTGAAATACTGAGTAAGATATTGAAAACGGGAGAAGTTCGGTTTTTATTGCATATATCGACGTTTCAGCCGGAATAGAACGGTTTTACATATACATCTTGGAGTCTGTCCTTTTAGCCGTTCATTGTTTAGAGCACTGACTTATTTCCCAACCTAACCTAAACCTAAACTTCTCCCCTTTTCAATATCTTACTCAGTATTTTAACGAGAAACAAATAGTTGATTGAAAATGAGGTATTTATGATTAATTTCTAATCAATTACGTGTTTGCATAATTTTTATCGTATATTTAATGTATTAATAACAATAAACTGAAAATTCACAAAACCGTTGAAAAACTGCAAAATATTGCCTAATTCGGTGATATTTTGTTTAAATCACATAAAGGAAAAGGGAATGATAACCGTCAAAATATTGCTAAATTCGATGATGTTTAGTACGAAACAAAGTGCAAGAAAACTTGCTTAAAATGCAATATTATGCGAAAATCTGAGATATGAAGGCCAAATCACATATCGTGATACTACATGAAATAGTTTCGAAATATTGGTAAAAATGAATATATTTACGTAATATCAAACTATATGAAAAACGTGAAAAAAGTCAATATTATTCCAAATTTGAGGATTTTAACTTCGAATCGTAGAGCGAGGTTTCGTATTATTTAGATCCAAAAAAAGACATATGACAATGTTGTTTCCAATACAAATGATAAAATTCAATGAATTTTCATTAGAATTAACTAAAATGTTCCTGATTTTCCGTTTATATTACCGATAGAAGATGTACACGTAAAACCGCACAATTCCAGCTAAAGCATCGATATATGCAATAAAAACCGAATTTCTCCCCTTTTCAATATTTTACTCAGTATTTCAACGAGAAACAAATAGATGATTGAAGATGAAGTATTTAAGTTTATTATTTAATCAATTACGTGTTTGCATCATTTTTATCGTATATTTATTGAATTTATACCAATAAACTGGAAATTCACAAAAACGTGGAAAAACTGCAAAATATTGCCTATTTCGATGATATTTTGTTTAAATCACATAAAGGAAAAGGGGGATGATAAACGTCAAAATATTGCTAAATTCGATGATGTTTAGTACGAAACAAAATACAAGAAAACTTGCTTAAATGCAATATTTTGCGAAAATTTGAGATATGAGGGCCAAATCACATATCCTGACACTACATGAAATAGTATCGAAATATTGGTAAAAATGAATATATTTACGTAATATCACACTACATGAAAAACGTGAAAAAAGTCAATATTATTCCAAATTTGAAGATTTTTACTTCGAATCGTAGAGCGAGGTTTCGTATTATTAGATCCAAGAAAAGACATATGAGAATGTTGTTTCCAATACAAATGATAAAAATCAATGTGTTTTCATTAGAATTAACTAAAATGTTCCTGATTTTTCGTTTATATTACCGATGGAAGATGTACATGTAAAACCGTTCTATTCCGGCTGAAACGTCGATATATGCAATAAAAACCGAACTTCTCCCGTTTTCAATATCTTACTCAGTATTTCAACGAGAAACAAATAGATGATTGAAAATGAAGTATTTAAGGTTATTATCTAATCAATTATGTGTTTGTATCATTTTTATCGTATATTTAATAAAAATACCATTAACTGGAAATTCACAAAAACGTGGAAAAACAGCAAAATATTGCCTAATTCGATGATATTTTGTTTATATCACATAAAGGAAAAGGGGGATGATAAACGTCAAAATATTACTAAATTCGATGATTTATAGTACGAAACAAAAGGAAGAAAACTTGCTTAAAATGCAATATTATGCGAAATTCTGAGATTTGAAGGCGAAATCACATATCGTGCTACTACGTGAAAAAGTATCGAAATTATGGTAAAAATGAAAATATTTACGTAATATCAAACAACTTGAAAAACGTAAAAAAGTCACTATTAAAACAAATTTAAGGATTTTAACTTCGAATCATAGAGCGAGGTTTCGTATTATTTAGATCTAAGAAAAGACATATGAGAATGTTGTTTTCAATACAAATGATAAAAATCAATGTGTTTTCATTAGAATTAACTAAAATGTTCCTGATTTTTCGTTTATATTACCGATGGAAGATGTACATGTAAAACCGTTCTATTCCGGCTGAAACGTCGATATATGCAATAAAAACCGAACTTCTCCCGTTTTCAATATCTTACTATTTCAACGAGAAACAAATAGATGATTGAAAATGAAATATTTAAGGTTATTATCTAATCAATTATGTGTTTGTATCATTTTTATCGTATATTTAATGAATTAATTCCAATAAACTGGAAATTCACAAAAACGTGGAAAAACAGCAAAATATTGCCTAATTCGATGATATTTTGTTTATATCACATAAAGGAAAAGGGGGATGATAAACGTCAAAATATTACTAAATTCGATGATTTATAGTACGAAACAAAAGGAAGAAAACTTGCTTAAAATGCAATATTATGCGAAATTCTGAGATTTGAAGGCGAAATCACATATCGTGCTACTACGTGAAAAAGTATCGAAATTATGGTAAAAATGAAAATATTTACGTAATATCAAACAACTTGAAAACGTAAAAAAAGTCACTATTAAAACAAATTTAAGGATTTTAACTTCGAATCATAGAGCGAGGTTTCGTATTATTTAGATCCAAGAAAAGACATATGAGAATGTTGTTTTCAATACAAATGATAAAAATCAATGTGTTTTCATTAGAATTAACTAAAATGTTCCTGATTTTTCGTTTATATTACCGATGGAAGATGTATATGTAAAACCGTTCTATTCCGGCTGAAACGTCGATATATGCAATAAAAACCGAACTTCTCCCCTTTTCAATATCTTACTCAGTATTTTAACGAGAAACAAATAGTTGATTGAAAATGAGGTATTTATGATTAATTTCTAATCAATTACGTGTTTGCATAATTTTTATCGTATATTTAATGTATTAATAACAATAAACTGAAAATTCACAAAACCGTTGAAAAACGGCAAAATATTGCCTAATTCGGTGATATTTTGTTTAAATCACATAAAGGAAAAGGGAATGATAACCGTCAAAATATTGCTAAATTCGATGATGTTTAGTACGAAACAAAGTGCAAGAAAACTTGCTTAAAATGCAATATTATGCGAAAATCTGAGATATGAAGGCCAAATCACATATCGTGATACTACATGAAATAGTTTCGAAATATTGGTAAAAATGAATATATTTACGTAATATCAAACTATATGAAAAACGTGAAAAAAGTCAATATTATTCCAAATTTGAGGATTTTAACTTCGAATCGTAGAGCGAGATTTCGTATTATTTAGATCCAAAAAAAGACATATGACAATGTTGTTTCCAATACAAATGATAAAATTCAATGTATTTTCATTAGAATTAACTAAAATGTTCCTGATTTTCCGTTTATATTACCGATAGATGATGTACACGTAAAACCGCACAATTCCAGCTGAAGCATCGATATATGCAATAAAAACCGAATTTCTCCCCTTTTCAATATTTTACTCAGTATTTCAACGAGAAACAAATAGATGATTGAAGATGAAGTATTTAAGTTTATTATTTAATCAATTACGTGTTTGCATCATTTTTATCGTATATTTATTGAATTTATACCAATAAACTGGAAATTCACAAAAACGTGGAAAAACTGCAAAATATTGCCTAATTCGATGATATTTTGTTTAAATCACATAAAGGAAAAGGGGGATGATAAACATCAAAATATTGCTAAATTCGATGATGTTTAGTACGAAACAAAATACAAGAAAACTTGCTTAAATGCAATATTTTGCGAAAATTTGAGATATGAGGGCCAAATCACATATCCTGACACTACATGAAATAGTATCGAAATATTGGTAAAAATGAATATATTTACGTAATATCAAACTACATGAAAAACGTGAAAAAAATCAATATTATTCCAAATTTGAGGATTTTAACTTCGAATCATAGAGCTAGGTATCGAGGTATCGTATTATTTAGATCCAAGAAAAGACATATGAGAATGTTGTTTCCAATACAAATGATAAAAATCAATGTGTTTTCATTAGAATTAACTAAAATGTTCCTGATTTTTCGTTTATATTACCGATGGAAGAAGTACATGTAAAACCGTTCTATTTCGGCTGAAACGTCGATATATGCAATAAAAACCGAACTTCTCCCGTTTTCAATATCTTACTCAGTATTTCAACGAGAAACAAATAGATGATTTAAAATGAAGTATTTTAGGTTATTATCTAATCAATTATGTGTTTGTGTCATTTTTATCGTATATTTAATGAA
This sequence comes from Procambarus clarkii, assembly GCF_040958095.1. Taxonomy (NCBI): domain Eukaryota; kingdom Metazoa; phylum Arthropoda; class Malacostraca; order Decapoda; family Cambaridae; genus Procambarus; species Procambarus clarkii. The sequence continues at coordinate 2,331,318 of NC_091153.1, read as the reverse complement.
TTAATACCAATAAACTGGAAATTCACAAAAACGTGGAAAAACAGCAAAATATTGCCTAATTCGATGATATTTTGTTGATATTTTTTCTGGCAGGCAGGCAGGCAGGCAAGCAGGCAGGCTGAAAGAAAATGGAATGACAAAGGGTTACAGACATTTTCTTCACAGACGGTAAAAACTATTATAATCACATTTACACATTTCAATGTGCGACATTCTTACACACACACACACACACACACACACACACACACACACACACACACACACTCACAGGTTTGTATGTGTCATCTAATCATCAACCTTTCACCTAATCAAACCTGAACACCGTAACCTAAAGCCTAACCTAACCTGTAACCCAAACTAACCTAAAACTGCATAATGGAGTTTACTCAAACATACCAGCCATTTCTCCATTAATGATAGTGCTTATAGCAACTATTTAGTCAAACCAACAGCAAATGGAGTGTTTCTCTAAAATGGAAATGTTGGGATGCTATTGATCTCGCACAAATTGCATGCAAATGCCACTAACATACCGGTAATTAAAGAACCTAAGCAAATGTCATCAAAACATAAATGGCCTTGGCATAAATTCAAATAATTTAAAAGTAAAAATAATCAAAAGTGGCCAAATTTTAAGTCTTAGATATGCTCTCTTAGGCATCATTTAGTCAACACATGTAAAATCACTGAGTCGTAGAACAAGCAGTTTATATATATACATATGTTAGGCTTATAACACCTATTCCACAATGTCCAACTAGTGACTAACCCTCACTCACTCACAAGGATGCAAGTAACTCACTATTTACTTCTAGGTGAATAAAGGCATTGGGTGAAAGGAAACGCTACCAACAATTACAACCCTGTCCGACCGGGATTCGAACCCTTGAATCCCCGATTGTGAGACGAGAAGGAACAAGTTATTCATTTATGTGTACTCACCTATGTGTGAGTACACAAATAGATCCAATTCATGCTTTAATGCTAATAATTTAAAAATGTAATAATTTAATTTAAATTAATAATTTAATGCACATTAATGCTCGATCCAGCAAGATAGAGCATTAATCTTGGAGTCTGTCCTTTTAGCCGTTGGTTGTTTAAAGCACTGACTTATTTCCCAACCTAACCTAAACCTAAACTTCTCCCCTTTTCAATATCTTACTCAGTATTTTAACAAGAAACAAATAGTTGATGGAAAATGAGGTATTTAAGATTAATTTCTAATCAATTACGTGTTTGCATAATTTTTATCGTATATTTATTGTATTAATAACAATAAACTGAAAATTCACAAAACCGTTGAAAAACGGCAAAATATTGCCTAATTCGGTGATATTTTGTTTAAATCACATAAAGGAAAAGGGAATGATAAACGACAAAATATTGCTAAATTCGATGATGTTTAGTACGAAACAAAATGCAAGAAAACTTGCTTAAAATGCAATATTATGCGAAAATCTAAAATATGAAGGCCAAATCACATATCGTGATACTACATGAAATAGTTTCGAAATATTGGTAAAAATGAATATATTTACGTAATATCAAACTATATGAAAAACGTGAAAAAAGTCAATATTATTCCAAATTTGAGGGGATTAACTTCGAATCGTAGAGCGAGGTTTCGTATTATTTAGATCCAAAAAAAGACATATGACAATGTTGTTTCCAATACAAATGATAAAATTCAATGTATTTTCATTAGAATTAACTAAAATGTTCCTGATTTTCCGTTTATATTACCGATAGAAGATGTACACGTAAAACCGCACAATTCCAGCTGAAGCATCGATATATGCAATAAAAACCGAATTTCTCCCCTTTTCAATATTTTACTCAGTATTTCAACGAGAAACAAATAGATGATTGAAGATGAAGTATTTAAGTTTATTATTTAATCAATTACGTGTTTGCATCATTTTTATCGTATATTTATTGAATTTATACCAATAAACTGGAAATTCACAAAAACGTGGAAAAACTGCAAAATATTGCCTAATTCGATGATATTTTGTTTAAATCACATAAAGGAAAAGGGGGATGATAAACGTTAAAATATTGCTAAATTCGATGATGTTTAGTACGAAACAAAATACAAGAAAACTTGCTTAAATGCAATATTTTGCGAAAATTTGAGATATGAGGGCCAAATCACATATCCTGACACTATATGAAATAGTATCGAAATATTGGTAAAAATGAATATATTTACGTAATATCAAACTACATGAAAAACGTGAAAAAAGTCAATATTATTCCAAATTTGAGGATTTTAACTTCGAATCATAGAGCGAGGTATCGAGGTATCGTATTATTTAGATCCAAGAAAAGACATATGAGAATGTTGTTTCCAATACAAATGATAAAAATCAATGTGTTTTCATTAGAATTAACTAAAATGTTCCTGATTTTTCGTTTATATTACCGATGGAAGATGTACATGTAAAACCGTTCTATTTCGGCTGAAACGTCGATATATGCAATAAAAATCGAACTTCTCCCGTTTTCAATATCTTACTCAGTATTTCAACGAGAAACAAATAGATGATTGAAAATGAAGTATTTAAGGTTATTATCTAATCAATTATGTGTTTGTGTCATTTTTATCGTATATTTAATGAATTAATACCAATAAACTGGAAATTCACAAAAACGTGGAAAAACAGCAAAATATTGCCTAATTCGATGATATTTTGTTGATATTTTGTCTGGCAGGCAGGCTGAAAGAAAATGGAATGACAAAGGGTTACAGACATTTTCTTCACAGACGGTAAAAACTATTATAATCACATTTACACATTTCAATGTGCGACATTCTTACACACACACACACACACACACACACACACACACACACACACACACACACACACACACACACACACACACACACACACACACACACACACACACACACACACACACACACACACACACACACACACACACACACTCACAGGTTTGTATGTGTCATCTAATCATCAACCTGTCACCTAATCAAACCTGAACACCGTAACCTAAAACCTAACCTAACCTGTAACCCAAACTAACCTAAAACTGCATAATGGAGTTTACTCACACATACCAGCCATTTCTCCATTAATGATAGTGCTTATAGCAACTATTTAGTCAACCCAACAACAAATGGAGTGTTTCTCTAAAATGGAAATGTTGGGATGCTATTGATCTCGCACAAATTGCATGCAAATGCCACCAACCTACCGGTAATTAAAGAACCTAAGCAAATGTCTTCAAAACATAAATGGCCTTGGCATAAATTCAAATAATTTAAAAGTAAAAATAATCTAAAGTGGCCAAATTTTAGGTCTTGGATATGCTCTCTTAGGCATCATTTAGTCAACACATGTAAAATCACTGAGTCGTGGAACAAGCAGTTTAAATATATACATATGTTAGGCTTATAGCACCTATTCCACAATGTCCAGCTAGTGACTAACCCTCACTCACTCACAAGGATGCAAGTAACTCACTATTTACTTCTAGGTGAATAAAGGCATTGGGTGAAAGGAAACGCTACCAACTATTACAACCCTGTCTGACCGGGATTCGAACCCTTGAATCCCCGATTGTGAGACGAGAAGGAACAAGTTATTCATTTATGTGTACACACCTATGTGTGAGTACACAAATAGATCCAATTCATGCTTTAATGCTAATAATTTAAAAATTTAATAATTTAATTTAAATTAATAATTTAATGCACATTAATGCTCGATCCAGCAAGATAGAGCATTAATCTTGGAGTCTGTCCTTTTAGCCGTTGGTTGTTTAAAGCACTGACTTATTTCCCAACCTAACCTAAACCTAAACTTCTCCCCTTTTCAATATCTTACTCAGTATTTTAACAAGAAACAAATAGTTGATGGAAAATGAGGTATTTAAGATTAACTTCTAATCAATTACGTGTTTGCATAATTGTTATCGTATATTTAATGTATTAATAACAATAAACTGAAAATTCACAAAACCGTTGAAAAACGGCAAAATATTGCCTAATTCGGTGATATTTTGTTTAAATCACATAAAGGAAAAAGGGAATGATAAACGTCAAAATATTGCTAAATTCGATGATGTTTAGTACGAAACAAAATGCAAGAAACTTGCTTAAAATGCAGTATTATGCGAAAATCTGATATATGAAGGCCAAATCACATATCGTGATACTACATGAAATAGTTTCGAAATATTGGTAAAAATGAATATATTTACGTAATATCAAACTACATGAAAAACGTGAAAAAAGTCAATATTATTCACATTTTGAGAATTTTAACTTCGAATCGTAGAGCGAGGTTTCGTATTATTTAGATCCAAGAAAAGACATATGAGAATGTTGTTTCCAATACAAATGATAAAAATCAATGTGTTTTCATTAGAATTAACTAAAATGTTCCTGATTTTTCGTTTATATTACCGATGGAAGAAGTACATGTAAAACCGTTCTATTCCGGCTGAAACGTCGATATATGCAATAAAAACCGAACTTCTCCCGTTTTCAATATCTTACTCAGTATTTCAACGAGAAAAAATATATGATTGAAAATGAAGTATTTAAGGTTAAAATCTAATCAATTATGTGTTTGTATCATTTTTATCGTATATTTAATGAATTAATACCAATAAACTGGAAATTCACAAAAACGTGGAAAAACAGCAAAATATTGCCTAATTCGATGATATTTTGTTTATATCACATAAAGGAAAAGGGGGATGATAAACGTCAAAATATTACTAAATTCGATGATTTATAGTACGAAACAAAAGGAAGAAAACTTGCTTAAAATGCAATATTATGCGAAATTCTGAGATTTGAAGGCGAAATCACATATCGTGCTACTACGTGAAAAAGTATCGAAATTATGGTAAAAATGAAAATATTTACGTAATATCAAACAACTTGAAAAACGTAAAAAAAGTCACTATTAAAACAAATTTAAGGATTTTAACTTCGAATCATAGAGCGAGGTTTCGTATTATTTAGATCCAAGAAAAGACATATGAGAATGTTGTTTTCAATACAAATGATAAAAATCAATGTGTTTTCATTAGAATTAACTTAAATGTTCCTGATTTTTCGTTTATATTACCGATGGAAGATGTACATGTAAAACCGTTCTATTCCAGCTGAAACGTCGATATATGCAATAAAAACCGAACTTCTCCCGTTTTCAATATCTTACTCAGTATTTCAACGAGAAACAAATAGATGATTGAAAATGAAGTATTTAAGGTTATTATCTAATCAATTATGTGTTTGTATCATTTTTATCGTATATTTAATGAATTAATTCCAATAAACTGGAAATTCACAAAAACGTGGAAAAACAGCAAAATATTGCCTAATTCGATGATATTTTGTTTATATCACATAAAGGAAAAGGGGGATGATAAACGTCAAAATATTACTAAATTCGATGATTTATAGTACGAAACAAAAGGAAGAAAACTTGCTTAAAATGCAATATTATGCGAAATTCTGATATTTGAAGGCGAAATCACATATCGTGCTACTACGTGAAAAAGTATCGAAATTATGGTAAAAATGAAAATATTTACGTTATATCAAACAACTTGAAAAACGTAAAAAAAGTCACTATTAAACCAAATTTAAGGATTTTAACTTCGAATCATAGAGCGAGGTTTCATATTATTTAGATCCAAGAAAAGACATATGAGAATGTTGTTTTCAATACAAATGATAAAAATCAATGTGTTTTCATTAGAATTAACTAAAATGTTCCTGATTTTTCGTTTATATTACCGATGGAAGATGTACATGTAAAACCGTTCTATTCCGGCTGAAACGTCGATATATGCAATAAAAACCGAACTTCTCCCGTTTTCAATATCTTACTCAGTATTTCAACGAGAAACAAATAGATGATTGAAAATGAAGTATTTAAGGTTATTATCTAATCAATTATTTGTTTGTATCATTTTTATCGTATATTTAATGAATTAATTCCAATAAACTGGAAATTCACAAAAACGTGGAAAAACAGAAAAATATTGCCTAATTCGATGATATTTTGTTTATATCACATAAAGGAAAAGGGAATGATAAACGTCAAAATATTGCTAAATTCGATGATGTTTAGTACGAAACAAAATGCAAGAAAACTTGCTTAAAATGCAATATTATGCGAAAATCTAAAATATGAAGGCCAAATCACATATCGTGATACTACATGAAATAGTTTCGAAATATTGGTAAAAATGAATATATTTACGTAATATCAAACTACATGAAAAACGTGAAAAAAGTCAATATTATTCCAAATTTGAGGATTTAAACTTCGAATCGTAGAGCGAGGTTTCGTATTATTTAGATCCAAGAAAAGACATATGACAATGTTGTTTCCAATACAAATGACAAAATTCAATGTATTTTCATTAGAATTAACTAAAATGTTCCTGATTTTCCGTTTATATTACCGATAGAAGATGTACACGTAAAACCGCACAATTCCAGCTGAAGCGTCGATATATGCAATAAAAACCGAATTTTTCCCCTTTTCAATATCTTACTCAGTATTTCAACGAGAAACAAATAGATGATTGAAGATGAAGTATTTAAGTTTATTATTTAATCAATTATGTGTTTGTATCATTTTTATCGTATATTTATTGAATTAATTCCAATAAACTGGAAATTCACAAAAACGTGGAAAAACAGCAAAATATTGCCTAATTCGATGATATTTTGTTTATATCACTTAAAGGAAAAGGGGGATGATAAACGTCAAAATATTACTAAATTCGATGATTTATAGTACGAAACAAAAGGAAGAAAACTTGCTTAAAATGCAATATTAGGCGAAATTCTGAGATTTGTAGGCGAAATCACATATCGTGCTACTACGTAAAAAAGTAACGAAATTATGGAAAAAAGGAAAATATTTACGTAATATCAAACAACTTGAAAAACGTAAAAAAAAAGTCACTATTAAACCAAATTTAAGGATTTTAACTTCGAATCATAGAGCGAGGTTTCGTATTATTTAGATCCAAGAAAAGACATATGAGAATGTTGTTTTCAATACAAATGATAAAAATCAATGTGTTTTCATTAGAATTAACTAAAATGTTCCTGATTTTTCGTTTATATTACCGATGGAAGATGTACATGTAAAACCGTTCTATTCCGGCTGAAACGTCGATATATGCAATAAAAACCGAACTTCTCCCGTTTTCAATATCTTACTCAGTATTTCAACGAGAAACAAATAGATGATTGAAAATGAAGTATTTAAGGTTATTATCTAATCAATTATGTGTTTGTATCATTTTTATCGTATATTTAATGAATTAATACCAATAAACTGGAAATTCACAAAAACGCGAAAAAACAGCAAAATATTGCCGAATTCGATGATATTTTGTTTATATCACATAAAGGAAAAGGGGGATGATAACGTCAAAATATTACTAATTCGATGATTTATAGTACGAAACAAAAGGAAGAAAACTTGCTTAAAATGCAATATTATGCGAAATTCTGAGATTTGAAGGCGAAATCACATATCGTGCTACTACGTGAAAAAGTATCGAAATCATGGTAAAAATGAAAATATTTACGTAATATCAAACAACTTGAAAAACGTAAAAAAAGTCGCTATTAAACCATATTTAAGGATTTTAACTTCGAATCATAAAGAGAGGTTTCGTATTATTTAGATCCAAGAAAAGACATATGACAATGTTGTATCCAATACAAATGATAAAAATCAATGTGTTTTCATTAGAATGAACTAAAATGTTCCTGATTTTCCGTTTATATTACCGATGGAAAATGTACACGTAAAACCGCACAATTCCGGCTGAAACGTCGATATATTCAATAAAAAACCGAACTTCTCCCCTTTTCAATATCTTACTCAGTATTTTAAAAAGAAACAATAGTTGATGGAAAATGAGGGTATTTAAGATTAATTTCTAATCAATTACGTGTTTTGAATAATTTTATCGTATATTTATTGTATTAATAACAATAAACTGAAAATTCACAAAACCGTTGAAAAAACGGCAAAATATTGCCTAATTCGGTGATATTTTGTTTAAATCACATAAGGACAAAGGGAATGATAAACGTCAAAATGTTGCTAAATTCGATGATGTTTAGTACGAAACAAAATGCAAGAAAAACTTGCTTAAAATGCAATATTATGTGAAAATCTAAAATATGAAGGCCAAATCACATATAGTGATACGACATGAAATAGTTTCGAAATATTGGTAAAAATTAATATATTTACGTAATATCAAACTACATGAAAAACGTGAAAAAAGTCAATATTATTCCAAATTTGAGGATTTAAACTTCGAATCGTAGAGCAAGGTTTCGTATTATTTTAGATCCAAGAAAAGACATATGACAATGTTGTTTCCAATACAAATGATAAAATTCAATGTATTTTCATTAGAATTAACTAAAATGTTCCTGATTTTCCGTTTATATTACCAATAGAAGATGTACACGTAAAAACCGCACAATTCCAGCTGAAGCGTCGATATATGCAATAAAAACCGAATTTCTCCCCTTTTCAATATCTTACTCAGTATTTAAACGAGAAACAAATCGATGATTGAAGATGAAGTATTTAAGTTTATTATTTAATCAATTACGTGTTTGCATCATTTTTATCGTACATTTATTGAATTAATATCAATTAACTGGAAATTCACAAAAACGTAGAAAAACACCAAAATATTGCCTAATTCGATGATATTTTGTTTAAATCACATAAAGGAAAAGGGGGGATGATAAACGTCAAAATATTGCTAAATTCGATGATGTTTAGTACGAAACAAAATACAAGAAAACTTGCTTAAATGCAATATTTTGCGAAAATTTGAGATATGAGGGCCAAATCACATATCCTGACACTACATGAAATAGTATCGAAATATTGGTAAAAATGAATATATTTACGTAATATCAATCTACATGAAAAACGTGAAAAAAGTCAATATTATTCCAAATTTGAGGATTTTAACTTCGAATCATAGAGCGAGGTTTCGTACTATTTAGATCCAAGAAAAGACATATGAGAATGTTGTTTCCAATACAAATGATAAAAAATCAATGTGTTTTCATTAGAATTAACTAAAATGTTCCTGATTTTTCGTTTATATTACCGATGGAAGATGTACATGTAAAACCGTTCTATTCCGGCTGAAACGTCGATATATGCAATAAAAAACCGAACTTCTCCCGTTTTCAATATCTTACTCAGTATTTCAACGAGAAACAAATAGATGATTGAAAATGAAGTATTTAAGGGTATTATCTAATCAATTATGTGTTTGTATCATTTTTATCGTATATTTAATGAATTAATACCAATAAACTGGAAATTCACAAAAACGTGGAAAAACAGCAAAATTTTGCCTAATTCGATGATATTTTGTTGATATTTTGTCTGGTAGGCAGGCAGGCAGGCAAGCAGGCAGGCTGAAAGAAAATGGAATGGCAAAGGGTTACAGAAATTTTCTTCACAGACGGTAAAAACTATTATAATCACATTTACACATTTCAATGTGCGACATTCTTACACACACACACACACACACACACACACACACACACACACACACACACACACACACACACACACACACTCACAGGTTTGTATGTGTCATCTAATCATCAACCTGTCACCTAATCAAACCTGAACACCGTAACCTAAAAACCTAACCTAACCTGTAACCCAAACTAACCTAAAACTGCATAATGGAGTTTTCTCACACATACCAGTCATTTCTCCATTAATGATAGTGCTTATAGCAACTATTTTAGTCAAACCAACAACAAATGGAGTGTTTCTCTAAAATGGAAATGTTGGGATGCTATTGATCTCGCATAAATTGCCTGCAAATGCCACCGACCTACCGGTATTAAAGAACCTAAGCAATGTCTTCAAACATAAATGGCCTTGGCATAAATTCAAATAATTTAAAAGTAAAAATAATCTAAAGTGGCCAAATTTAAGGTCTTAGTTATGCTCTCTTAGGCATCATTTAGTCAACATATGTAAAATCACTGAGTCGTGGAACAAGCAGTTTATATATATACATATGTTAGGCTTATAACACCTATTCCACAATGTCCAACTAGTGACTAACCCTCACTCACTCACAAGGATGCAAATAACTCACTATTTACTTCTAGGTGAATAAAGGCATTGGGAGAAAGGAAACGCTACCAACAATTACAACCCTGTCCGACCGGGATTCGAACCCTTGAATCCCCGATTGTGAGACGAGAAGGAACAAGTTATTCATTTATGTGTACACACCTATGTGTGAGTACACAAATAGATCCAAGTCATGCTTTAATGCTAATAATTTAAAAATTTAATAATTTAATTTAAATTAATAATTTAATGCACATTAATGCTCGATCCAGCAAGATAGAGCATTAATCTTGGAGTCTGTCCCTTTAGCCGTTCGATGTTTAAAGCACTGACTTATTTCCCAACCTAACCTAAACCTAAACTTCTCCCCTTTTCAATATCTTACTCAGTATTTTAACAAGAAACAAATAGTTGATGGAAAATGAGGTATTTAAGATTAATTTCTAATCAATTACGTGTTTGAATAATTTTTATCGTATATTTATTGTATTAATAACAATAAACTGAAAATTCACAAAACCGTTGAAAAACGGCAAAATATTGCCTAATTCGGTGATATTTTGTTTAAATCACATAAAGGAAAAGGGAATGATAAACGTCAAAATGTTGCTAAATTCGATGATGTTTAGTACGAAGCAAAATGCAAGAAAACTTGCTTAAAATGCAATATTATGTGAAAATCTAAAATATGAAGGCCAAATCACATATCGTGATACTACATGAAATAGTTTCGAAATATTGGTAAAAATTAATATATTTACGTAATATCAAACTACATGAAAAACGTGAAAAAAGTCAATATTATTCCAAATTTGAGGATTTAAACTTCGAATCGTAGAGCGAGGTTTCGTATTATTTAGATCCAAGAAAAGACATATGACAATGTTGTTTCCAACACAAATGATAAAATTCAATGTATTTTCATTAGAATTAACTAAAATGTTCCTGATTTTCCGTTTATATTACCGATAGAAGATGTACACGTAAAACCGCACAATTACAGCTGAAGCGTCGATATATGCAATAAAAACCGAATTTCTCCCCTTTTCAATATCTTACTCAGTATTTCAACGAGAAACAAATAGATGATTGAAGATGAAGTATTTAAGTTTATTATTTAATCAATTACGTGTTTGCATCATTTTTATCGTACATTTATTGAATTAATATCAATAAACTGGAAATTCACAAAAACGTGGAAAAACAGCAAAATATTGCCTAATTCGATGATATTTTGTTTAAATCACATAAAGGAAAGGGGGATGATAAACGTCAAAATATTGCTAAATTCGATGATGTTTAGTACGAAACAAAATACAAGAAAACTTGCTTAAATGCAATATTTTGCGAAAATTTGAGATATGAGGGCCAAATCACATATCCTGACACTACATGAAATAGTATCGAAATATTGGTAAAAATGAATATATTTACGTAATATCAATCTACATGAAAAACGTGAAAAAAGTCAATATTATTCCAAATTTGAGGATTTTAACTTCGAATCATAGAGCGAGGTTTCGTATTATTTAGATCCAAGAAAAGACATATGAGAATGTTGTTTCCAATACAAATGATAAAAATCAATGTGTTTTCATTAGAATTAACTAAAATGTTCCTGATTTTTCGTTTATATTACCGATGGAAGATGTACATGTAAAACCGTTCTATTCCGGCTGAAACGTCGATATATGCAATAAAAACCGAACTTCTCCTGTTTTCAATATCTTACTCAGTATTTCAACAAGAAACAAATAGATGATTGAAAATGAAGTATTTAAGGTTATTATCTAATCAATTATGTGTTTGTATCATTTTTATCGTATATTTTTTGAATTAATACCAATAAACTGGAAATTCACAAAAACGTGGAAAAAGAGCAAAATATTGCCAAATTCGATGATATTTTTTGATATTTTGTCTGGCAGGCAGGCAGGCAGGCAAGCAGGCAGGCTGAAAGAAAATGGAATGACAAAGGGTTACAGACATTTTCTTCACAGACGGTAAAAAACTATTATAATCACATTTACACATTTCAATGTGCGACATTCTTACACACACACACACACACACACACACACACACACACACACACACACACACACACACACACACACACACACACACACACACACACACACACACACACACACACACACACACACACACACACACTCACAGGTTTGTATGTGTCATCTAATCATCAACCTGTCACCTAATCAAACCTGAACACCGTAACCTAAAACCTAACCTAACCTGTAACCCAAACTAACCTAACCTGTAACCCAAACTAACCTAAAACTGCATAATGGAGTTTACTCACACATACCAGCCATTTCTACATTAATGATAGTGCTTATAGCAACTATTTAGTCAAACCAACAACAAATGGAGTGTTTCTCTAAAATGGAAATGTTGGGATGCTATTGATCTCGAACAAATTGCATGCAAATGCCACCAACCTAAAGGTAATTAAAGAGCCTAAGCAAATGTCTTCAAAACATAAATGGCCTTGGCATAAATTCAAATAATTTAAAAGTAAAAATAATCTAAAGTGGCCAAATTTTAGGTCTTAGATATTCTCTCTTAGGCATCATTTAGTCAACACATGTAAAATCACCGAGTCGTGGAACAAGCAGTTTATATATATACATATGTTAGGCTTATAACACCTATTCCACAATGTCCAACTAGTGACTAACCCTCACTCACTCACAAGGATGCAAGTAACTCACTATTTACTTCTAGGTGAATAAAGGCATTGGGTGAAAGGAAACGCTACCAACAATTACAACCCTGTCCGACCAGGATTCGAACCCTTGAATCCCCGATTGTGAGACGAGAAGGAACAAGTTATTCATTTATGTGTACACACCTATGTGTGAGTACACAAATAGATCCAATTCATGCTTTAATGCTAATAATTTAAAAATTAAATAATTTAATTTAAATTAATAATTTAATGCACATTAATGCTCGATCCAGCAAGATAGAGCAATAATCTTGGAGTCTGTCCTTTTAGCCGTTCGTTGTTTAAAGCACTGACTTATTTCCCAACCTAACCTAAACCTAAACTTCTCCCCTTTTCAATATCTTACTCAGTATTTTAACAAGAAACAAATAGTTGATGGAAAATGAGGTATTTAAGATTAATTTCTAATCAATCACGTGTTTGCATAATTTTTATCGTGTATTTAATGTATATTTAATTCATAATTTTTATCGTATATTTAATGTATTAATAACAATAGACTGAAAATTCACAAAACCGTTCAAAAACGGCAAAATATTGCCTAATTCGGTGATATTTTGTTTAAGGGGGCATATCGATGTAAAATTAAAAGTTGATAAATTTGCTTATAAATTTTTTTATGAATTGGTTATAGAAACGGCTGCAGCTGGTCCAAGTTTCATCATCACACCCTAAACAGAAAAGGAGAAAAAAATAAACAACGAATTATGCAACGAATTTTCAAATAGTTTCAGGGAACACATGTGTCAACTAAAATCATTTCTATAACACTCAGATAATAAATTAAGCATATAATAAAGGATTCTAGTTATCAGTTTGATCAAAAATGTGTTTAGTGCAATAATTAAATTTTTCAAAGTTACCCTACTACAAAAATATGCAATATATAATATTTATAAATTTTTATAAAATCAACAAATAGACTTTGGACTAAAATGTCTACTAGAGTCTGTAGAAGCGTAAACGCTACATATAAGGTGTAATTTGCATGTTTATTGATTAATAAATGAAAGCTCTGAAGTACTTTGAAGCCTCAAGAGAGTGATAGAGAGGCTCAAGAGAGTGATGCAGAGGCTCAAGAGAGTGATAGATAATCTCAAGGGAATGGTGCAGAAGCTCAAGAGAGTGATGCAGACGATCAAGAGAGTGCTGCAGAGGCTCAAGAGAGAGATAATTTTAGGTCTTAGATATGCTCTCTTAGGCATCATTTAGTCAACACATGTAAAATCACTGAGTCGTGGAACAAGCAGTTTATATATATACATATGTTAGGCTTATAACACCTATTCCACAATGTCCAACTAGTGACTAACCCTCACTCACTCACAAGGATGCAAGTAACTCACTATTTATTTCTAGGTAAATAAAGGCATTGGGTGAAAGGAAACGCTACCAACAATTACAACCCTGTCCGACCGGGATTCGAACCCTTGAATCCCCGATTGTGAGACGAGAAGGAACAAGTTTTTCATTTATGTGTACTCACCTATGTGTGAGTACACAAATAGATCCAATTCATGCTTTAATGCTAATAATCTAAAAATTTAATAATTTAATTTAAATTAATAATTTAATGCACATTAATGCTCGATCCAGCAAGATAGAGCATTAATCTTGGAGTCTGTCCTTTTAGCCGTTGGTTGTTTAAAACACTGACTTATTTCCCAACCTAACCTAAACCTAAACTTCTCCCCTTTTCAATATCTTACTCAGTATTTTAACAAGAAACAAATTGTTGATGGAAAATGAGGTATTTAAGATTAATTTCTAATCAATTACGTGTTTACATAATTTTTATCGTATATTTATTGTATTAATAACAATAAACTGAAAATTCACAAAACCGTTGAAAAACGGCAAAATATTGCCTAATTCAGTGATATTTTGTTTAAATCACATAAAGGAAAAGGGAATGATAAATGTCAAAATATTGCTAAATTCGATGATGTTTAGTACAAAACAAAATGCAAGAAAACTGGCTTAAAATGCAATATTATGCGAAAATCTAAATATGAAGGCCAAATCACATATCGTGATACTACATGAAATAGTTTCGAAATATTGGTAAAAATGAATATATTTACGTAATATCAAACTACATGAAAAACGTGAAAAAAGTCAATATTATTCCAAATTTGAGGATTTAAACTTCGAATCGTAGAGCGAGGTTTCGTATTATTTAGATCCAATAAAAAACATATGACAATGTTGTTTCCAATACAAATGATAAAATTCCATGTATTTTCATTAGAATTAACTATAATGTTCCTGATTTTCCGTTTATATTACCGATAGAAGATGTACACGTAAAACCGCACAATTCCAGCTGAAGCGTCGATATATGCAATAAAAACCGAATTTCTCCCCTTTTCAATATCTTACTCAGTATTTCAACGAGAAACAAATAGAAGATTGAAGATGAAGTATTTAAGTTTATTATTTAATCAATTACGTGTTTGCATCATTTTTATCGTATATTTATTGAATTAATATTAACAAACTGGAAATTCACAAAAACGTGGAAAAACAGCAAAATATTGCCTAATTCGATGATATTTTGTTGATATTTTGTCTGGCAGGCAGGCAGGCAGGCAAGCAGGCAGGCTGAAAGAAAATGGAATGACAAAGGGTTACAGACATTTTCTTCACAGATGGTAAAACTATTATAATCACATTTACACATTTCAATGTGCGACATTCTTACACACACACACACACACACACACACACAAACACACACACACACACACACAAACACACACACACACACACACACACACACACACACACACACACACACACACACACACACACACACACACACACACACACACACACACACACACAGATGTTAGGAAGTTTTCTTTTAGCGTGAGAGTAGTAGAAAAATGGAATGCACTTGGGGAACAGGTTGTGGAAGCAAATACTATTCATACTTTTAAAACTAGGTATGATAGGGAAATGGGACAGGAGTCATTGCTGTAAACAACCGATAGCTAGAAAGGCGGGATCCAAGAGTCAATGCTCGATCCTGCAAGCACATATAGGTGGGTGAGTACATATAGGTTAGTACACACACACACACACACACACACACACACACAGGCGGGACCAAAAAGCCAGAGCTCAACCCCTGCAAACAGAACCAGGTGAGAATACACACACACACGCACACACACACACACACACACACACACACACACACACACACACACAAACACACACACACACACACACACACTCACATACACACAAACACACACACACACACACACACACACACACACACACACACACACACACACACACACACACACACACACACACACACACACACACACACACATACACACACACACACACACACACAAACACACACACACACACACACAAACACACACACACACACACTTGGGCCTCGTAGCCTGGTGGATAGCGCGCAGGACTCGTAATTCTGTGGCGCGGGTTCGATTCGCGCACGAGGCAGAAACAAATGGGCAAAGTTTCTTTCACCCTAAGTGCCCCTGTTATCTAGCAGTAAATTGGTACCTGGGAGTTAGTCAGCTGTCACGGGCTGCTTCCTGGTGTGTGTGTGTGTGGTGTGGGGAAAAAAAAAAAAGTAGTTAGTAAACAGTTGATTGACAGTTGAGAGGCGGGCCGAAAGAGCAAAGCTCAACCCCCGCAAAACACAACTAGTAAACACACACACACACACACACACTCACTAGTTGATAATGGACTGTTTTGTGTTCGTATCCATGTGTACTATTGTCATGACCGACAGACACGTGAAGCTGTATGTGTTTATGTGTAACTGTAATTAAACTGACATTTGTACGGTAATTATCTGTATGTGTCCATTTTAAAGGTACATATTTGTGAATGTTTATTTATGTAAATTGATTGACATATGTACGTATGCCCGCGTTTAGTGTTACTGTAATTTATATGGTTAACATGTATACGTTTGAATGACATAGTTTCCCATTATTGTCACATTTTTGTTACTGTTTCGCTGTTCACTCTCACTCTCTGACCCCCGTCGACTAATTGTGCTCACGTGTGTTTGTTGAAGGTACGGTAACCATTGGCTTTTTACCCAATAAGTTGCAACTATTTGCAAACAAACATTACTGAAGAACATCTATGTTTCTGATAAATATTCTTTTTCCTAACATACAAGTCAATCACACAGTACCTAACCTCAGTCAGAAACACTTTTCTTACTATCTCTCAAAACGTCTTTTGCATATATATCCTATCTTAATCAATTTATAATTTAAATTCATAACTGGCAACCCTCTTCCAGCGCCTTCAAGGCCACCAAACATCATTCCTTTCCATTAACCTCTCCCAAATTATCTTTTGCACCAATACACACACTAGGGGGCTTTATAGCTGAGTGGACAGCGCTCTCGACTCGTAATCTTAGGGTCAAAGTTCGATCCCCCGGTGATGGCGCAAACGAAAATCAGCAGAGTTTCATTCATTCTGATGCTCCTCTTACCGAGCAGTACATAGGTACTTGGGCATTAGACACCTGTTACGGGCTGCTTTCTTGGTGTGTGTATGTGGATTTTTTTTTATTAGCTAGTAAAAATTGATTGATTCACAGTTGAGAGGCGGGCCGAAAGAGCAGAGCTCAACCCTCGCAAGAACAACTAGGTGAACACAACTAGATAAATACTAACTAACCACGATCTCGTATAATCTACTACACACGCTACCACCTCCCCCCACTCCCTAAATCACTCTTCATAAGTCATTAAAAATATAAAGCAAATCAATTAATACACCAAAAATACTAACTATAAATAAAGGAACCAAATTTTAAACATACAGCGACTCCAGCGTGGTCTAGTCGGAGGAGAACGTGTTCTCATCTGGATAGATTGCGATCGAGCCTGTCGGAACGGTTGTGTAACTGCAGGGCACAAATATTTGTGTGTCCCCTCCGGTAGCTTCCTCTGTTTCGACAGGTTCCCTGGATAGCTGGAATTGGCCTGGCCCTAGGAAAGTGGGGAAGGGGTGAAACCGTTGGGCCCACGGATGGATACCTTGGATCCATAGACCTAGGGTAGGTCTAATCACCTGGGATTCGAACCCATGGTGGGAATAAGGGAGGAGATTTGGGGGAGGAGGGAGACAAATGGTTCCCGGAACCAAACCTCACATATATCCGGACACTCACACACACACACCCTTATCCGAACATTCACAGGGACACACACACACACATCCATAGACTGTAATAAGGGAGACCATCTGAGGGGACACAGATGGCCTCCTGAAACCACAGATGTAACCGGACACTCCGGTCCGGTTACATCATCCAGACACTCACAGTGACACTCACACTCACACACTGACACACATCCATAGACACAAACTGTGATAAGGGAGACCATCTGAGGGGAAACAGATGGCCTCCTGAAACCATAATCATCCGGACACTCATAGGGACCCCCACACTCACCCGGACACTCACACTAACACACTGACACACATCCATAGACAAAAACTGTGATAAGGGACACCATCTGAGGGGACACAGATGGCCTCCTGGACCCACAGGGTCCATATCCATGCAGATAAATATTTAAATATACATATATATTTATAAATATAATTTTTTTATATATTTTATTTATTTATTTAAATAAATATTATTTATTTAAAAATAATAAATTTTATATATTTTATATATCATTTTTTTCATATATTTTATTATATAATAAATTTATTTATTTATATAATTTATATAGTTATATAAATATATGGATCTTATGGATCTTATATAAGATCCAAGATTTGGACCACACACACAAGATTTGGGATCCAAGAGTCAATGCTCGATCCTACAAGCACAAATAGGTGAGTACACACACACACACACACACACACACACACACACACAGGCGGGACCAAAAAGCTCAACCCCTGCAAACAAAACCAGGTGAGAATACACACACACACACACACACACACACACACATACACACACACACACACACACACACACACACACACACACACACACACACACACACACACACACACACACACACACTCACACACGCACACACACACACACACACACACACTAGTTGATAATGGACTGTTTTGTGTTCGTATCCATGTGTACTATTGTCATGACCGACAGACACGTGAAGCTGTATGTGTTTATGTGTACCTGTAATTAAACTGACATGTGTACGGTAATTATATGTATGTGTCCATTTTAAAGGTACATATTTGTGAATGTTTATTTATGTAAATTGATTGACATATGTACGTATGCCCGCGTTTAGTATTATTGTAATTTATATGGTTCACATGTATACGTTTGAATGACATAGTTTCCCATTACTGTCACATTTTTTGTTACTGTTTCGCTGTTCGACAGCGAAAGCATAAGAGAGCATATCTAAGACCTAAAATTTGGCCACTTTAGATTATTTTTACTTTTAAATTATTTGAATTTAGGCCAAGGCCATTTATGTTTTGAAGACATTTGCTTAGGTTCTTTAATTACCGGTAGGTTGGTGGCATTTGCATGCAATTTGTGCGAGATCAATAGCATCCCAACATTTCCATTTTAGAGAAACACTCCATTTGTTGTTGGTTTGACTAAATAGTTGCTATAAGCACTATCATTAATGGAGAAATGGCTGGTATGTGTGAGTAAACTCCATTATGCAGTTTTAGGTTAGTTTGGGTTACAGGTTAGGTTAGGTTTTAGGTTACGGGGTTCAGGTTTGATTAGGTGACAGGTTGACGATTAGATGACACATACAAACCTGCGAGTGTGTGTGTGTGTGTGTGTGTGTATGTGTGTGTGTGTGTGTGTGTGTGTGTGTGTGTGTGTGTGTGTAAGAATGTCGCACATTGAAATGTGTAAATGTGATTATAATAGTTTTTACCGTCTGTGAAGAAAATGTCTGTAACCCTTTGTCATTCCATTTTCTTTCAGCCTGCCTGCTTGCCTGCCTGCCTGCCTGCCAGACAAAATATCAACAAAATATCATCGAATTAGGCAATATTTTGCTGTTTTTCCACGTTTTTGTGAATTTCCAGTTTATAGGTATTAATTCATTAAATATACGATAAAAACGATACAAACACATAATTGATTAGATAATAACCTTAAATACTTCATTTTCAATCATCTATTTGCTTCTCGTTGAAATACTGAGTAAGATATTGAAAACGGGAGAAATTCGGTTTTTATTGCATATATCGACGATTCAGCTGGAATTGTGCGGTTTTACGTGTACATCTTCCATCGGTAATATAAACGAAAAATCAGGAACATTTTAGTTAATTCTAATGAAAACACATTGATTTTTATCATTTGTATTGGATACAACATTGTCATATGTCTTTTCTTGGATCTAAATAATACGAAACCTCGCTTTATGATTCGAAGTTAAAATCCTTAAATTTGGTTTAATAGTGATTTTTTTACGTTTTTCAAGTTGTTTGATATTACGTAAATATTTTCATTTTTACCATAATTTCGATACTTTTTCACGTAGTAGCACGATATGTGATTTCGCCTTCAAATCTCAGAATTTCGCATAATATTGCATTTTAACAAATTTTCTTCCTTTTGTTTCGTACTATGAATCATCGAATTTAGTAATATTTTGACGTTTATCATCCCCCTTTTCCTTTATGTGATATAAACAAAATATCAATCGAATTAGGCAATATTTTGCTGTTTTTCCACGTTTTTGTGAATTTCCAGTTTATTGGTATTAATTCATTAAATATACGATAAAAATGATACAAACACATAATTGATTAGATAATAACCTTAAATACTTCATTTTCAATCATCTATTTGTTTCTCGTTGAAATACTGAGTAAGATATTGAAAACTGGAGAAGTTCGGTTTTTATTGCATATATCGACGTTTCAGCCGGAATAGAACGGTTTTACATGTACATCTTCCATCGGTAATATAAACGAAAAATCAGGAACATTTTAGTTAATTCTAATGAAAACACATTGATTTTTATCATTTGTATTGAAAACAACATTCTCATATGTCTTTTCTTGGATCTAAATAATACGAAACCTCGCTCTATGATTCGAAGTTAAAATCCTCTAATTTGGAATAATATTGACTTTTTTCACGTTTTTCATGTAGTTTGATATTACGTAAATATATTCATTTTTACCAATATTTCGATACTATTTCATGTAGTGTCAGGATATGTGATTTGGCCCTCATATCTCAAATTTTCGCAAAATATTGCATTTAAGCAAGTTTTCTTGTATTTTGTTTCGTACTAAACTTCATCGAATTTAGCAATATTTTGACGTTTATCATTCCCTTTTCCTTTATGTGATTTAAACAAAATATCACCGAATTAGGCAATATTTTGCCGTTTTTCAACGGTTTTGTGGTTTTTCATTTTATTGTTATTAATACATTAAATATACGATAAAAATTATGCAAACACGTAATTGATGAGAAATTAATCTTAAATACCTCATTTTCCATCAACTATTTGTTTCTTGTTAAAATACTGAGTAAGATATTGAAAAGGGGAGAAGTTTAGGTTTGGGTTAGGTTGGGAAATAAGTCAGTGCTTTAAACAACCAACGGCTAAAAGGACAGACTCCAAGATTAATGCTCTATCTTGCTGGATCGAGCATTAATGTGCATTAAATTATTAATTTAAATTAAAATTTTAAATTTTTAAATTATTAGCATTAAAGCATGAATTGGATCTATTTGTGTACTCACACATAGGTGAGTACACATAAATGAATAACTTGTTCCTTCTCGTCTCACAATCGGGGATTCAAGGGTTCGAATCCCGGTCGGACAGGGTTGTAATTGTTGGTAGCGTTTCCTTTCACCAAATGCCTTTATTCACCTAGAAGTAAATAGTGAGTTACTTGCATCCTTGTGAGTGAGTGAGGGTTAGTCACTAGTTGGACATTGTGGAATAGGTGTTATAAGCCTAACATATGTATATATATAAACTGCTTGTTATACGACTCAGTGATTTTACATGTGTTGACTAAATGATGCCTAAGAGAGCATATCTAAGACCTAAAATTTGGCCACTTTTGATTATTTTTACTTTTAAATTATTTGAATTTATGCCAAGGCCATTTATGTTTTGAAAACATTTGCTTAGGTTCTTTAATTACCGGTAGGTTGGTGGCATTTGCATGCAATTTATGCGAGATCAATAGCATCCCAACATTTCCATTTTAGAGAAACACTCCATTTGTTGTTGGTTTGACTAAATAGTTGCTATAAGCACTATCATTAATGGAGAAATGGCTGGTATGTGTGAGTAAACTCCATTATGCAGTTTTAGGTTAGTTTGGGTTACAGGTTAGGTTAGGTTTTAGGTTACGGTGTTCAGGTTTGATTAGGTGACAGGTTGATGATTAGATGACACATACAAACCTGTGAGTGTGTGTGTGTGTGTGTGTGTGTGTGTGTGTGTGTGTGTGTGTGTGTGTGTGTGTGTGTGTGTGTGTGTGTGTGTGTGTGTGTGTGTGTGTGTGTGTGTGTGTGTGTGTGTGTGTGTGTGTGTAAGAATGTCGCACATTGAAATGTGTAAATGTGATTATAATAGTTTTTACCATCTGTGAAGAAAATGTCTGTAACCCAATGTCATTCCATTTTCTTTCAGCCTGCCTGCTTGCCTGCCTGCCTGCCTGCCAGACAAAATATCAACAAAATATCATCGAATTAGGCAATATTTTGCTGTTTTTCCACGTTTTTGTGAATTTCCAGTTTGTTAATATTAATTCAATAAATATACGATAAAAATGATGCAAACACGTAATTGATTAAATAATAAACTTAAATACTTCATCTTCAATCTTCTATTTGTTTCTCGTTGAAATACTGAGTAAGATATTGAAAAGGGGAGAAATTCGGTTTTTATTGCATATATCGACGCTTCAGCTGGAATTGTGCGGTTTTACGTGTACATCTTCTATCGGTAATATAAACGGAAAATCAGGAACATTATAGTTAATTCTAATGAAAATACATGGAATTTTATCATTTGTATTGGAAACAACATTGTCATATGTTTTTTATTGGATCTAAATAATACGAAACCTCGCTCTACGATTCGAAGTTTAAATCCTCAAATTTGGAATAATATTGACTTTTTTCACGTTTTTCATGTAGTTTGATATTACGTAAATATATTCATTTTTACCAATATTTCGAAACTATTTCATGTAGTATCACGATATGTGATTTGGCCTTCATATTTTAGATTTTCGCATAATATTGCATTTTAAGCCAGTTTTCTTGCATTTTGTTTTGTACTAAACATCATCGAATTTAGCAATATTTTGGCATTTATCATTCCCTTTTCCTTTATGTGATTTAAACAAAATATCACTGAATTAGGCAATATTTTGCCGTTTTTCAACGGTTTTGTGAATTTTCAGTTTATTGTTATTAATACAATAAATATACGATAAAAATTATGCAAACACGTAATTGATTAGAAATTAATCTTAAATACCTCATTTTCCATCAACAATTTGTTTCTTGTTAAAATACTGAGTAAGATATTGAAAAGGGGAGAAGTTTAGGTTTAGGTTAGGTTGGGAAATAAGTCAGTGTTTTAAACAACCAACGGCTAAAAGGACAGACTCCAAGATTAATGCTCTATCTTGCTGGATCGAGCATTAATGTGCATTAAATTAATAATTTAAATTAAATTATTAAATTTTTAGATTATTAGCATTAAAGCATGAATTGGATCTATTTGTGTACTCACACATAGGTGAGTACACATAAATGAAAAACTTGTTCCTTCTCGTCTCACAATCGGGGATTCAAGGGTTCGAATCCCGGTCGGACAGGGTTGTAATTGTTGGTAGCGTTTCCTTTCACCCAATGCCTTTATTTACCTAGAAATAAATAGTGAGTTACTTGCATCCTTGTGAGTGAGTGAGGGTTAGTCACTAGTTGGACATTGTGGAATAGGTGTTATAAGCCTAACATATGTATATATATAAACTGCTTGTTCCACGACTCAGTGATTTTACATGTGTTGACTAAATGATGCCTAAGAGAGCATATCTAAGACCTAAAATTATCTCTCTCTTGAGCCTCTGCAGCACTCTCTTGATCGTCTGCATCACTCTCTTGAGCTTCTGCACCATTCCCTTGAGATTATCTATCACTCTCTTGAGCCTCTGCATCACTCTCTTGAGCCTCTCTATCACTCTCTTGAGGCTTCAAAGTACTTCAGAGCTTTCATTTATTAATCAATAAACATGCAAATTACACCTTATATGTAGCGTTTACGCTTCTACAGACTCTAGTAGACATTTTAGTCCAAAGTCTATTTGTTGATTTTATAAAAATTTATAAATATTATATATTGCATATTTTTGTAGTAGGGTAACTTTGAAAAATTTAATTATTGCACTAAACACATTTTTGATCAAACTGATAACTAGAATCCTTTATTATATGCTTAATTTAATATCTGAGTGTTATAGAAATGATTTTAGTTGACACATGTGTTCCCTGAAACTATTTGAAAATTCGTTGCATAATTCGTTGTTTATTTTTTTCTCCTTTTCTGTTTAGGGTGTGATGATGAAACTTGGACCAGCTGCAGCCGTTTCTATAACCAATTCATAAAAAAATTTATAAGCAAATTTATCAACTTTTAATTTTACATCGATATGCCCCCTTAAACAAAATATCACCGAATTAGGCAATATTTTGCCGTTTTTGAACGGTTTTGTGAATTTTCAGTCTATTGTTATTAATACATTAAATATACGATAAAAATTATGAATTAAATATACATTAAATACACGATAAAAATTATGCAAACACGTGATTGATTACAAATTAATCTTAAATACCTCATTTTCCATCAACTATTTGTTTCTTGTTAAAATACTGAGTAAGATATTGAAAAGGGGAGAAGTTTAGGTTTAGGTTAGGTTGGGAAATAAGTCAGTGCTTTAAACAACGAACGGCTAAAAGGACAGACTCCAAGATTATTGCTCTATCTTGCTGGATCGAGCATTAATGTGCATTAAATTATTAATTTAAATTAAATTATTTAATTTTTAAATTATTAGCATTAAAGCATGAATTGGATCTATTTGTGTACTCACACATAGGTGTGTACACATAAATGAATAACTTGTTCCTTCTCGTCTCACAATCGGGGATTCAAGGGTTCGAATCCTGGTCGGACAGGGTTGTAATTGTTGGTAGCGTTTCCTTTCACTCAATGCCTTTATTCACCTAGAAGTAAATAGTGAGTTACTTGCATCCTTGTGAGTGAGTGAGGGTTAGTCACTAGTTGGACATTGTGGAATAGGTGTTATAAGCCTAACATATGTATATATATAAACTGCTTGTTCCACGACTCGGTGATTTTACATGTGTTGACTAAATGATGCCTAAGAGAGAATATCTAAGACCTAAAATTTGGCCACTTTAGATTATTTTTACTTTTAAATTATTTGAATTTATGCCAAGGCCATTTATGTTTTGAAGACATTTGCTTAGGCTCTTCAATTACCGGTAGGTTGGTGGCATTTGCATGCAATTTGTTCGAGATCAATAGCATCCCAACATTTCCATTTTAGAGAAACACTCCATTTGTTGTTAGTTTGACTAAATAGTTGCTATAAGCACTATCATTAATGTAGAAATGGCTGGTATGTGTGAGTAAACTCCATTATGCAGTTTTAGGTTAGTTTGGGTTACAGGTTAGGTTAGTTTGGGTTACAGGTTAGGTTAGGTTTTAGGTTACGGTGTTCAGGTTTGATTAGGTGACAGGTTGATGATTAGATGACACATACAAACCTGTGAGTGTGTGTGTGTGTGTGTGTGTGTGTGTGTGTGTGTGTGTGTGTGTGTGTGTGTGTGTGTGTGTGTGTGTGTAAGAATGTCGCACATTGAAATGTGTAAATGTGATTATAATAGTTTTTACCGTCTGTGAAGAAAATTTCTGTAACCCTTTGTCATTCCATTTTCTTTCAGCCTGCCTGCTTGCCTGCCTGCCTGCCTGCCAGACAAAATATCAAAAAATATCATCGAATTTGGCAATATTTTGCTCTTTTTCCACGTTTTTGTGAATTTCCAGTTTATTGGTATTAATTCAAAAAATATACGATAAAAATGATACAAACACATAATTGATTAGATAATAACCTTAAATACTTCATTTTCAATCATTTATTTGTTTCTTGTTGAAATACTGAGTAAGATATTGAAAACGGGAGAAGTTCGGTTTTTATTGCATATATCGACGTTTCAGCCGGAATAGAACGGTTTTACATGTACATCTTCCATCGGTAATATAAACGAAAAATCAGGAACATTTTAGTTAATTCTAATGAAAACACATTGATTTTTATCATTTGTATTGGAAACAACATTCTCATATGTCTTTTCTTGGATCTAAATAATACGAAACCTCGCTCTATGATTCGAAGTTAAAATCCTCAAATTTGGAATAATATTGACTTTTTTCACGTTTTTCATGTAGATTGATATTACGTAAATATATTCATTTTTAGCAATATTTCGATACTATTTCATGTAGTGTCAGGATATGTGATTTGGCCCTCATATCTCAAATTTTCGCAAAATATTGCATTTAAGCAAGTTTTCTTGTATTTTGTTTCGTACTAAACATCATCGAATTTAGCAATATTTTGACGTTTATCATCCCCCTTTTCCTTTATGTGATTTAAACAAAATATCATCGAATTAGGCAATATTTTGCTGTTTTTCCACGTTTTTGTGAATTTCCAGTTTATTGATATTAATTCAATAAATGTACGATAAAAATGATGCAAACACGTAATTGATTAATTAATAAACTTAAATACTTCATCTTCAATCATCTATTTGTTTCTCGTTGAAATACTGAGTAAGATATTGAAAAGGGGAGAAATTCGGTTTTTATTGCATATATCGACGCTTCAGCTGTAATTGTGCGGTTTTACGTGTACATCTTCTATCGGTAATATAAACGGAAAATCAGGAACATTTTAGTTAATTCTAATGAAAATACATTGAATTTTATCATTTGTGTTGGAAACAACATTGTCATATGTCTTTTCTTGGATCTAAATAATACGAAACCTCGCTCTACGATTCGAAGTTTAAATCCTCAAATTTGGAATAATATTGACTTTTTTCACGTTTTTCATGTAGTTTGATATTACGTAAATATATTAATTTTTACCAATATTTCGAAACTATTTCATGTAGTATCACGATATGTGATTTGGCCTTCATATTTTAGATTTTCACATAATATTGCATTTTAAGCAAGTTTTCTTGCATTTTGCTTCGTACTAAACATCATCGAATTTAGCAACATTTTGACGTTTATCATTCCCTTTTCCTTTATGTGATTTAAACAAAATATCACCGAATTAGGCAATATTTTGCCGTTTTTCAACGGTTTTGTGAATTTTCAGTTTATTGTTATTAATACAATAAATATACGATAAAAATTATTCAAACACGTAATTGATTAGAAATTAATCTTAAATACCTCATTTTCCATCAACTATTTGTTTCTTGTTAAAATACTGAGTAAGATATTGAAAAGGGGAGAAGTTTAGGTTTAGGTTAGGTTGGGAAATAAGTCAGTGCTTTAAACATCGAACGGCTAAAGGGACAGACTCCAAGATTAATGCTCTATCTTGCTGGATCGAGCATTAATGTGCATTAAATTATTAATTTAAATTAAATTATTAAATTTTTAAATTATTAGCATTAAAGCATGAATTGGATCTATTTGTGTACTCACACATAGGTGTGTACACATAAATGAATAACTTGTCCTTCTCGTCTCACAATCGGGGATTCAAGGGTTCGAATCCCGGTCGGACAGGGTTGTAATTGTTGGTAGCGTTTCCTTTCTCCCAATGCCTTTATTCACCTAGAAGTAAATAGTGAGTTACTTGCATCCTTGTGAGTGAGTGAGGGTTAGTCACTAGTTGGACACTGTGGAATAGGTGTTATAAGCCTAACATATGTATATATATAAACTGCTTGTTCCACGACTCAGTGATTTTACATGTGTTGACTAAATGATGCCTAAGAGAGAATATCTAAGACCTAAAATTTGGCCACTTTAGATTATTTTTACTTTTAAATTATTTGAATTTATGCCAAGGCCATTTATGTTTTGAAGACATTTGCTTAGGTTCTTTAATTACCTTTAGGTTGGTGGCATTTGCATGCAATTTGTTCGAGATCAATAGCATCCCAACATTTCCATTTTAGAGAAACACTCCATTTGTTGTTGGTTTGACTAAATAGTTGCTATAAGCACTATCATTAATGGAGAAATGGCTGGTATGTGTGAGTAAACTCCATTATGCAGTTTTAGGTTAGTTTGGGTTACAGGTTAGGTTAGTTTGGGTTACAGGTTAGGTTAGGTTTTAGGTTACGGTGTTCAGGTTTAATTAGGTGACAGGTTGATGATTAGATGACACATACAAACCTGTGAGTGTGTGTGTGTGTGTGTGTGTGTGTGTGTGTGTGTGTGTGTGTGTGTGTGTGTGTGTGTGTGTGTGTGTGTGTGTGTGTGTGTGTAAGAATGTCGCACATTGAAATGTGTAAATGTGATTATAATAGTTTTTACCGTCTGTGAAGAAAATGTCTGTAACCCTTTGTCATTCCATTTTCTTTCAGCCTGCCTGCTTGCCTGCCTGCCTGCCTGCCAGACAAAATATAAAAAAATATCATCGAATTTGGCAATATTTTGCTCTTTTTCCACGTTTTTGTGAATTTCCAGTTTATTGGTATTAATTCAAAAAATATACGATAAAAATGATACAAACACATAATTGATTAGATAATAACCTTAAATACTTCATTTTCAATCATCTATTTGTTTCTTGTTGAAATACTGAGTAAGATATTGAAAACAGGAGAAGTTCGGTTTTTATTGCATATATCGACGTTTCAGCCGGAATAGAACGGTTTTACATGTACATCTTCCATCGGTAATATAAACGAAAAATCAGGAACATTTTAGTTAATTCTAATGAAAACACATTGATTTTTATCATTTGTATTGGAAACAACATTCTCATATGTCTTTTCTTGGATCTAAATAATACGAAACCTCGCTCTATGATTCGAAGTTAAAATCCTCAAATTTGGAATAATATTGACTTTTTTCACGTTTTTCATGTAGATTGATATTACGTAAATATATTCATTTTTACCAATATTTCGATACTATTTCATGTAGTGTCAGGATATGTGATTTGGCCCTCATATCTCAAATTTTCGCAAAATATTGAATTTAAGCAAGTTTTCTTGTATTTTGTTTCGTACTAAACATCATCGAATTTAGCAATATTTTGACGTTTATCATCCCCCTTTTCCTTTATGTGATTTAAACAAAATATCATCGAATTAGGCAATATTTTGCTGTTTTTCCACGTTTTTGTGAATTTCCAGTTTATTGATATTAATTCAATAAATGTACGATAAAAATGATGCAAACACGTAATTGATTAAATAATAAACTTAAATACTTCATCTTCAATCATCTATTTGTTTCTCGTTGAAATACTGAGTAAGATATTGAAAAGGGGAGAAATTCGGTTTTTATTGCATATATCGACGCTTCAGCTGTAATTGTGCGGTTTTACGTGTACATCTTCTATCGGTAATATAAACGGAAAATCAGGAACATTTTAGTTAATTCTAATGAAAATACATTGAATTTTATCATTTGTGTTGGAAACAACATTGTCATATATCTTTTCTTGGATCTAAATAATACGAAACCTCGCTCTACGATTCGAAGTTTAAATCCTCAAATTTGGAATAATATTGACTTTTTTCACGTTTTTCATGTAGTTTGATATTACATAAATATATTAATTTTTACCAATATTTCGAAACTATTTCATGTAGTATCACGATATGTGATTTGGCCTTCATATTTTAGATTTTCACATAATATTGCATTTTAAGCAAGTTTTCTTGCATTTTGCTTCGTACTAAACATCATCGAATTTAGCAACATTTTGACGTTTATCATTCCCTTTTCCTTTATGTGATTTAAACAAAATATCACCGAATTAGGCAATATTTTGCCGTTTTTCAACGGTTTTGTGAATTTTCAGTTTATTGTTATTAATACAATAAATATACGATAAAAATTATTCAAACACGTAATTGATTAGAAATTAATCTTAAATACCTCATTTTCCATCAACTATTTGTTTCTTGTTAAAATACTGAGTAAGATATTGAAAATGGGGAGAAGTTTAGGTTTAGGTTAGGTTGGGAAATAAGTCAGTGCTTTAAACATCGAACGGCTAAAGGGACAGACTCCAAGATTAATGCTCTATCTTGCTGGATCGAGCATTAATGTGCATTAAATTATTAATTTAAATTAAATTATTAAATTTTTAAATTATTAGCATTAAAGCATGAATTGGATCTATTTGTGTACTCACACATAGGTGTGTACACATAAATGAATAACTTGTTCCTTCTCGTCTCACAATCGGGGATTCAAGGGTTCGAATCCCGGTCGGACAGGGTTGTAATTGTTGGTAGCGTTTCCTTTCTCCCAATGCCTTTATTCACCTAGAAGTAAATAGTGAGTTACTTGCATCCTTGTGAGTGAGTGAGGGTTAGTCACTAGTTGGACATTGTGGAATAGGTGTTATAAGCCTAACATATGTATATATATAAACTGCTTGTTCCACGACTCAGTGATTTTACATGTGTTGACTAAATGATGCCTAAGAGAGCATAACTAAGACCTAAAATTTGGCCACTTTAGATTATTTTTACTTTTAAATTATTTGAATTTATGCCAAGGCCATTTATGTTTTGAAGACATTTGCTTAGGTTCTTTAATTACCGGTAGGTCGGTGGCATTTGCAGGCAATTTATGCGAGATCAATAGCATCCCAACATTTCCATTTTAGAGAAACACTCCATTTGTTGTGGTTGGACTAAATAGTTGCTATAAGCACTATCATTAATGGAGAAATGACTGGTATGTGTGAGAAAACTCCATTATGCAGTTTTAGGTTAGTTTGGGTTACAGGTTAGGTTAGGTTTTAGGTTACGGTGTTCAGGTTTGATTAGGTGACAGGTTGATGATTAGATGACACATACAAACCTGTGAGTGTGTGTGTGTGTGTGTGTGTGTGTGTGTGTGTGTGTGTGTGTGTGTGTGTGTGTGTGTGTGTGTGTGTGTGTGTGTGTGTGTAAGAATGTCGCACATTGAAATGTGTAAATGTGATTATAATAGTTTTTACCGTCTGTGAAGAAAATTTCTGTAACCCTTTGCCATTCCATTTTCTTTCAGCCTGCCTGCTTGCCTGCCTGCCTGCCTACCAGACAAAATATCAACAAAATATCATCGAATTAGGCAATATTTTGCTGTTTTTCCACGTTTTTGTGAATTTCCAGTTTATTGGTATTAATTCATTAAATATACGATAAAAATGATACAAACACATAATTGATTAGATAATACCCTTAAATACTTCATTTTCAATCATCTATTTGTTTCTCGTTGAAATACTGAGTAAGATATTGAAAACGGGAGAAGTTCGGTTTTTATTGCATATATCGACGTTTCAGCCGGAATAGAACGGTTTTAGGTTACGGTGTTCAGGTTTGATTAGGTGACAGGTTGATGATTAGATGACACATACAAACCTGTGAGTGTGTGTGTGTGTGTGTGTGTGTGTGTGTGTGTGTGTGTGTGTGTGTGTGTGTGTGTGTGTGTGTGTGTGTGTGTGTGTGTGTGTGTGTGTGTGTGTGTGTGTGTGTGTGTGTGTGTGTAAGAATGTCGCACATTGAAATGTGTAAATGTGATTATAATAGTTTTTACCGTCTGTGAAGAAAATGTCTGTAACCCTTTGTCATTCCATTTTCTTTCAGCCTGCCTGCTTGCCTGCCTGCCTGCCTGCCAGACAAAATATAAAAAAATATCATCGAATTTGGCAATATTTTGCTCTTTTTCCACGTTTTTGTGAATTTCCAGTTTATTGGTATTAATTCAAAAAATATACGATAAAAATTATACAAACACATAATTGATTAGATAATAACCTTAAATACTTCATTTTCAATCATCTATTTGTTTCTTGTTGAAATACTGAGTAAGATATTGAAAACAGGAGAAGTTCGGTTTTTATTGCATATATCGACGTTTCAGCCGTAATAGAACGGTTTTACATGTACATCTTCCATCGGTAATATAAACGAAAAATCAGGAACATTTTAGTTAATTCTAATGAAAACACATTGATTTTTATCATTTGTATTGGAAACAACATTCTCATATGTCTTTTCTTGGATCTAAATAATACGAAACCTCGCTCTATGATTCGAAGTTAAAATCCTCAAATTTGGAATAATATTGACTTTTTTCACGTTTTTCATGTAGATTGATATTACGTAAATATATTCATTTTTACCAATATTTCGATACTATTTCATGTAGTGTCAGGATATGTGATTTGGCCCTCATATCTCAAATTTTCGCAAAATATTGAATTTAAGCAAGTTTTCTTGTATTTTGTTTCGTACTAAACATCATCGAATTTAGCAATATTTTGACGTTTATCATCCCCCTTTTCCTTTATGTGATTTAAACAAAATATCATCGAATTAGGCAATATTTTGCTGTTTTTCCACGTTTTTGTGAATTTCCAGTTTATTGATATTAATTCAATAAATGTACGATAAAAATGATGCAAACACGTAATTGATTAAATAATAAACTTAAATACTTCATCTTCAATCATCTATTTGTTTCTCGTTGAAATACTGAGTAAGATATTGAAAAGGGGAGAAATTCGGTTTTTATTGCATATATCGACGCTTCAGCTGTAATTGTGCGGTTTTACGTGTACATCTTCTATCGGTAATATAAACGGAAAATCAGGAACATTTTAGTTAATTCTAATGAAAATACATTGAATTTTATCATTTGTGTTGGAAACAACATTGTCATATGTCTTTTCTTGGATCTAAATAATACGAAACCTCGCTCTACGATTCGAAGTTTAAATCCTCAAATTTGGAATAATATTGACTTTTTTCACGTTTTTCATGTAGTTTGATATTACGTAAATATATTAATTTTTACCAATATTTCGAAACTATTTCATGTAGTATCACGATATGTGATTTGGCCTTCATATTTTAGATTTTCACATAATATTGCATTTTAAGCAAGTTTTCTTGCATTTTGCTTCGTACTAAACATCATCGAATTTAGCAACATTTTGACGTTTATCATTCCCTTTTCCTTTATGTGATTTAAACAAAATATCACCGAATTAGGCAATATTTTGCCGTTTTTCAACGGTTTTGTGAATTTTCAGTTTATTGTTATTAATACAATAAATATACGATAAAAATTATTCAAACACGTAATTGATTAGAAATTAATCTTAAATACCTCATTTTCCATCAACTATTTGTTTCTTGTTAAAATACTGAGTAAGATATTGAAAAGGGGAGAAGTTTAGGTTTAGGTTAGGTTGGGAAATAAGTCAGTGCTTTAAACATCGAACGGCTAAAGGGACAGACTCCAAGATTAATGCTCTATCTTGCTGGATCGAGCATTAATGTGCATTAAATTATTAATTTAAATTAAATTATTAAATTTTTAAATTATTAGCATTAAAGCATGAATTGGATCTATTTGTGTACTCACACATAGGTGTGTACACATAAATGAATAACTTGTCCTTCTCGTCTCACAATCGGGGATTCAAGGGTTCGAATCCCGGTCGGACAGGGTTGTAATTGTTGGTAGCGTTTCCTTTCTCCCAATGCCTTTATTCACCTAGAAGTAAATAGTGAGTTACTTGCATCCTTGTGAGTGAGTGAGGGTTAGTCACTAGTTGGACACTGTGGAATAGGTGTTATAAGCCTAACATATGTATATATATAAACTGCTTGTTCCACGACTCAGTGATTTTACATGTGTTGACTAAATGATGCCTAAGAGAGAATATCTAAGACCTAAAATTTGGCCACTTTAGATTATTTTTACTTTTAAATTATTTGAATTTATGCCATGGCCATTTATGTTTTGAAGACATTTGCTTAGGTTCTTTAATTACCTTTAGGTTGGTGGCATTTGCATGCAATTTGTTCGAGATCAATAGCATCCCAACATTTCCATTTTAGAGAAACACTCCATTTGTTGTTGGTTTGACTAAATAGTTGCTATAAGCACTATCATTAATGGAGAAATGGCTGGTATGTGTGAGTAAACTCCATTATGCAGTTTTAGGTTAGTTTGGGTTACAGGTTAGGTTAGTTTGGGTTACAGGTTAGGTTAGGTTTTAGGTTACGGTGTTCAGGTTTAATTAGGTGACAGGTTGATGATTAGATGACACATACAAACCTGTGAGTGTGTGTGTGTGTGTGTGTGTGTGTGTGTGTGTGTGTGTGTGTGTGTGTGTGTGTGTGTGTGTGTGTGTGTGTGTGTGTGTGTGTGTGTGTGTGTAAGAATGTCGCACATTGAAATGTGTAAATGTGATTATAATAGTTTTTACCGTCTGTGAAGAAAATGTCTGTAACCCTTTGTCATTCCATTTTCTTTCAGCCTGCCTGCTTGCCTGCCTGCCTGCCTGCCAGACAAAATATAAAAAAATATCATCGAATTTGGCAATATTTTGCTCTTTTTCCACGTTTTTGTGAATTTCCAGTTTATTGGTATTAATTCAAAAAATATACGATAAAAATGATACAAACACATAATTGATTAGATAATAACCTTAAATACTTCATTTTCAATCATCTATTTGTTTCTTGTTGAAATACTGAGTAAGATATTGAAAACAGGAGAAGTTCGGTTTTTATTGCATATATCGACGTTTCAGCCGGAATAGAACGGTTTTACATGTACATCTTCCATCGGTAATATAAACGAAAAATCAGGAACATTTTAGTTAATTCTAATGAAAACACATTGATTTTTATCATTTGTATTGGAAACAACATTCTCATATGTCTTTTCTTGGATCTAAATAATACGAAACCTCGCTCTATGATTCGAAGTTAAAATCCTCAAATTTGGAATAATATTGACTTTTTTCACGTTTTTCATGTAGATTGATATTACGTAAATATATTCATTTTTACCAATATTTCGATACTATTTCATGTAGTGTCAGGATATGTGATTTGGCCCTCATATCTCAAATTTTCGCAAAATATTGAATTTAAGCAAGTTTTCTTGTATTTTGTTTCGTACTAAACATCATCGAATTTAGCAATATTTTGACGTTTATCATCCCCCTTTTCCTTTATGTGATTTAAACAAAATATCATCGAATTAGGCAATATTTTGCTGTTTTTCCACGTTTTTGTGAATTTCCAGTTTATTGATATTAATTCAATAAATGTACGATAAAAATGATGCAAACACGTAATTGATTAAATAATAAACTTAAATACTTCATCTTCAATCATCTATTTGTTTCTCGTTGAAATACTGAGTAAGATATTGAAAAGGGGAGAAATTCGGTTTTTATTGCATATATCGACGCTTCAGCTGTAATTGTGCGGTTTTACGTGTACATCTTCTATCGGTAATATAAACGGAAAATCAGGAACATTTTAGTTAATTCTAATGAAAATACATTGAATTTTATCATTTGTGTTGGAAACAACATTGTCATATATCTTTTCTTGGATCTAAATAATACGAAACCTCGCTCTACGATTCGAAGTTTAAATCCTCAAATTTGGAATAATATTGACTTTTTTCACGTTTTTCATGTAGTTTGATATTACATAAATATATTAATTTTTACCAATATTTCGAAACTATTTCATGTAGTATCACGATATGTGATTTGGCCTTCATATTTTAGATTTTCACATAATATTGCATTTTAAGCAAGTTTTCTTGCATTTTGCTTCGTACTAAACATCATCGAATTTAGCAACATTTTGACGTTTATCATTCCCTTTTCCTTTATGTGATTTAAACAAAATATCACCGAATTAGGCAATATTTTGCCGTTTTTCAACGGTTTTGTGAATTTTCAGTTTATTGTTATTAATACAATAAATATACGATAAAAATTATTCAAACACGTAATTGATTAGAAATTAATCTTAAATACCTCATTTTCCATCAACTATTTGTTTCTTGTTAAAATACTGAGTAAGATATTGAAAATGGGGAGAAGTTTAGGTTTAGGTTAGGTTGGGAAATAAGTCAGTGCTTTAAACATCGAACGGCTAAAGGGACAGACTCCAAGATTAATGCTCTATCTTGCTGGATCGAGCATTAATGTGCATTAAATTATTAATTTAAATTAAATTATTAAATTTTTAAATTATTAGCATTAAAGCATGAATTGGATCTATTTGTGTACTCACACATAGGTGTGTACACATAAATGAATAACTTGTTCCTTCTCGTCTCACAATCGGGGATTCAAGGGTTCGAATCCTGGTCGGACAGGGTTGTAATTGTTGGTAGCGTTTCCTTTCACCCAATGCCTTTATTCACCTAGAAGTAAATAGTGAGTTACTTGCATCCTTGTGAGTGAGTGAGGGTTAGTCACTAGTTGGACATTGTGGAATAGGTGTTATAAGCCTAACATATGTATATATATAAACTGCTTGTTCCACGACTCAGTGATTTTACATGTGTTGACTAAATGATGCCTAAGAGAGCATAACTAAGACCTAAAATTTGGCCACTTTAGATTATTTTTACTTTTAAATTATTTGAATTTATGCCAAGGCCATTTATGTTTTGAAGACATTTGCTTAGGTTCTTTAATTACCGGTAGGTCGGTGGCATTTGCAGGCAATTTATGCGAGATCAATAGCATCCCAACATTTCCATTTTAGAGAAACACTCCATTTGTTGTGGTTGGACTAAATAGTTGCTATAAGCACTATCATTAATGGAGAAATGACTGGTATGTGTGAGAAAACTCCATTATGCAGTTTTAGGTTAGTTTGGGTTACAGGTTAGGTTAGGTTTTAGGTTACGGTGTTCAGGTTTGATTAGGTGACAGGTTGATGATTAGATGACACATACAAACCTGTGAGTGTGTGTGTGTGTGTGTGTGTGTGTGTGTGTGTGTGTGTGTGTGTGTGTGTGTGTGTGTGTGTGTGTGTGTGTGTGTGTGTGTGTGTGTGTGTGTGTGTAAGAATGTCGCACATTGAAATGTGTAAATGTGATTATAATAGTTTTTACCGTCTGTGAAGAAAATTTCTGTAACCCTTTGCCATTCCATTTTCTTTCAGCCTGCCTGCTTGCCTGCCTGCCTGCCTACCAGACAAAATATCAACAAAATATCATCGAATTAGGCAATATTTTGCTGTTTTTCCACGTTTTTGTGAATTTCCAGTTTATTGGTATTAATTCATTAAATATACGATAAAAATGATACAAACACATAATTGATTAGATAATACCCTTAAATACTTCATTTTCAATCATCTATTTGTTTCTCGTTGAAATACTGAGTAAGATATTGAAAACGGGAGAAGTTCGGTTTTTATTGCATATATCGACGTTTCAGCCGGAATAGAACGGTTTTAGGTTACGGTGTTCAGGTTTGATTAGGTGACAGGTTGATGATTAGATGACACATACAAACCTGTGAGTGTGTGTGTGTGTGTGTGTGTGTGTGTGTGTGTGTGTGTGTGTGTGTGTGTGTGTGTGTGTGTGTGTGTGTGTGTGTGTGTGTGTGTGTGTGTGTGTGTGTGTAAGAATGTCGCACATTGAAATGTGTAAATGTGATTATAATAGTTTTTACCGTCTGTGAAGAAAATGTCTGTAACCCTTTGTCATTCCATTTTCTTTCAGCCTGCCTGCTTGCCTGCCTGCCTGCCTGCCAGACAAAATATAAAAAAATATCATCGAATTTGGCAATATTTTGCTCTTTTTCCACGTTTTTGTGAATTTCAAGTTTATTGGTATTAATTCAAAAAATATACGATAAAAATTATACAAACACATAATTGATTAGATAATAACCTTAAATACTTCATTTTCAATCATCTATTTGTTTCTTGTTGAAATACTGAGTAAGATATTGAAAACAGGAGAAGTTCGGTTTTTATTGCATATATCGACGTTTCAGCCGGAATAGAACGGTTTTACATGTACATCTTCCATCGGTAATATAAACGAAAAATCAGGAACATTTTAGTTAATTCTAATGAAAACACATTGATTTTTATCATTTGTATTGGAAACAACATTCTCATATGTCTTTTCTTGGATCTAAATAATACGAAACCTCGCTCTATGATTCGAAGTTAAAATCCTCAAATTTGGAATAATATTGACTTTTTTCACGTTTTTCATGTAGATTGATATTACGTAAATATATTCATTTTTACCAATATTTCGATACTATTTCATGTAGTGTCAGGATATGTGATTTGGCCCTCATATCTCAAATTTTCGCAAAATATTGAATTTAAGCAAGTTTTCTTGTATTTTGTTTCGTACTAAACATCATCGAATTTAGCAATATTTTGACGTTTATCATCCCCCTTTTCCTTTATGTGATTTAAACAAAATATCATCGAATTAGGCAATATTTTGCTGTTTTTCCACGTTTTTGTGAATTTCCAGTTTATTGATATTAATTCAATAAATGTACGATAAAAATGATGCAAACACGTAATTGATTAAATAATAAACTTAAATACTTCATCTTCAATCATCTATTTGTTTCTCGTTGAAATACTGAGTAAGATATTGAAAAGGGGAGAAATTCGGTTTTTATTGCATATATCGACGCTTCAGCTGTAATTGTGCGGTTTTACGTGTACATCTTCTATCGGTAATATAAACGGAAAATCAGGAACATTTTAGTTAATTCTAATGAAAATACATTGAATTTTATCATTTGTGTTGGAAACAACATTGTCATATGTCTTTTCTTGGATCTAAATAATACGAAACCTCGCTCTACGATTCGAAGTTTAAATCCTCAAATTTGGAATAATATTGACTTTTTTCACGTTTTTC
The DNA here is from genome assembly GCF_040958095.1 of Procambarus clarkii. NCBI lineage: Eukaryota > Metazoa > Arthropoda > Malacostraca > Decapoda > Cambaridae > Procambarus > Procambarus clarkii. The sequence continues at coordinate 2,292,379 of NC_091153.1, read as the reverse complement.
ATGTAGTTTGATATTACATAAATATATTAATTTTTACCAATATTTCGAAACTATTTCATGTAGTATCACGATATGTGATTTGGCCTTCATATTTTAGATTTTCACATAATATTGCATTTTAAGCAAGTTTTCTTGCATTTTGCTTCGTACTAAACATCATCGAATTTAGCAACATTTTGACGTTTATCATTCCCTTTTCCTTTATGTGATTTAAACAAAATATCACCGAATTAGGCAATATTTTGCCGTTTTTCAACGGTTTTGTGAATTTTCAGTTTATTGTTATTAATACAATAAATATACGATAAAAATTATTCAAACACGTAATTGATTAGAAATTAATCTTAAATACCTCATTTTCCATCAACTATTTGTTTCTTGTTAAAATACTGAGTAAGATATTGAAAATGGGGAGAAGTTTAGGTTTAGGTTAGGTTGGGAAATAAGTCAGTGCTTTAAACATCGAACGGCTAAAGGGACAGACTCCAAGATTAATGCTCTATCTTGCTGGATCGAGCATTAATGTGCATTAAATTATTAATTTAAATTAAATTATTAAATTTTTAAATTATTAGCATTAAAGCATGAATTGGATCTATTTGTGTACTCACACATAGGTGTGTACACATAAATGAATAACTTGTTCCTTCTCGTCTCACAATCGGGGATTCAAGGGTTCGAATCCCGGTCGGACAGGGTTGTAATTGTTGGTAGCGTTTCCTTTCTCCCAATGCCTTTATTCACCTAGAAGTAAATAGTGAGTTACTTGCATCCTTGTGAGTGAGTGAGGGTTAGTCACTAGTTGGACATTGTGGAATAGGTGTTATAAGCCTAACATATGTATATATATAAACTGCTTGTTCCACGACTCAGTGATTTTACATGTGTTGACTAAATGATGCCTAAGAGAGCATAACTAAGACCTAAAATTTGGCCACTTTAGATTATTTTTACTTTTAAATTATTTGAATTTATGCCAAGGCCATTTATGTTTTGAAGACATTTGCTTAGGTTCTTTAATTACCGGTAGGTCGGTGGCATTTGCAGGCAATTTATGCGAGATCAATAGCATCCCAACATTTCCATTTTAGAGAAACACTCCATTTGTTGTGGTTGGACTAAATAGTTGCTATAAGCACTATCATTAATGGAGAAATGACTGGTATGTGTGAGAAAACTCCATTATGCAGTTTTAGGTTAGTTTGGGTTACTGGTTAGGTTAGGTTTTAGGTTACGGTGTTCAGGTTTGATTAGGTGACAGGTTGATGATTAGATGACACATACAAACCTGTGAGTGTGTGTGTGTGTGTGTGTGTGTGTGTGTGTGTGTGTGTGTGTGTGTGTGTGTGTGTGTGTGTGTGTGTGTGTGTGTGTGTGTGTGTGTGTGTGTGTGTGTGTGTGTGTGTGTAAGAATGTCGCACATTGAAATGTGTAAATGTGATTATAATAGTTTTTACCGTCTGTGAAGAAAATTTCTGTAACCCTTTGCCATTCCATTTTCTTTCAGCCTGCCTGCTTGCCTGCCTGCCTGCCTACCAGACAAAATATCAACAAAATATCATCGAATTAGGCAATATTTTGCTGTTTTTCCACGTTTTTGTGAATTTCCAGTTTATTGGTATTAATTCATTAAATATACGATAAAAATGATACAAACACATAATTGATTAGATAATACCCTTAAATACTTCATTTTCAATCATCTATTTGTTTCTCGTTGAAATACTGAGTAAGATATTGAAAACGGGAGAAGTTCGGTTTTTATTGCATATATCGACGTTTCAGCCGGAATAGAACGGTTTTACATGTACATCTTCCATCGGTAATATAAACGAAAAATCAGGAACATTTTAGTTAATTCTAATGAAAACACATTGATTTTTATCATTTGTATTGGAAACAACATTCTCATATGTCTTTTCTTGGATCTAAATAGTACGAAACCTCGCTCTATGATTCGAAGTTAAAATCCTCAAATTTGGAATAATATTGACTTTTTTCACGTTTTTCATGTAGATTGATATTACGTAAATATATTCATTTTTACCAATATTTCGATACTATTTCATGTAGTGTCAGGATATGTGATTTGGCCCTCATATCTCAAATTTTCGCAAAATATTGCATTTAAGCAAGTTTTCTTGTATTTTGTTTCGTACTAAACATCATCGAATTTAGCAATATTTTGACGTTTGTCATCCCCCTTTTCCTTTATGTGATTTAAACAAAATATCATCGAATTAGGCAATATTTTGCTGTTTTTCTACGTTTTTGTGAATTTCCAGTTTATTGATATTAATTCAATAAATGTACGATAAAAATGATGCAAACACGTAATTGATTAAATAATAAACTTAAATACTTCATCTTCAATCATCGATTTGTTTCTCGTTGAAATACTGAGTAAGATATTGAAAAGGGGAGAAATTCGGTTTTTATTGCATATATCGACGCTTCAGCTGGAATTGTGCGGTTTTACGTGTACATCTTCTATCGGTAATATAAACGGAAAATCAGGAACATTTTAGTTAATTCTAATGAAAATACATTGAATTTTATCATTTGTATTGGAAACAACATTGTCATATGTCTTTTCTTGGATCTAAATAATACGAAACCTTGCTCTACGATTCGAAGTTTAAATCCTCAAATTTGGAATAATATTGACTTTTTTCACGTTTTTCATGTAGTTTGATATTACGTAAATATATTCATTTTTACCAATATTTCGAAACTATTTCATGTCGTATCACTATATGTGATTTGGCCTTCATATTTTAGATTTTCACATAATATTGCATTTTAAGCAAGTTTTCTTGCATTTTGTTTCGTACTAAACATCATCGAATTTAGCAACATTTTGACGTTTATCATTCCCTTTTCCTTTATGTGATTTAAACAAAATATCACCGAATTAGGCAATATTTTGCCGTTTTTCAACGGTTTTGTGAATTTTCAGTTTATTGTTATTAATACAATAAATATACGATAAAAATTATTCAAACACGTAATTGATTAGAAAATAATCTTAAATACCTCATTTTCCATCAACTATTTGTTTCTTTTTAAAATACTGAGTAAGATATTGAAAAGGGGAGAAGTTTAGGTTTAGGTTAGGTTGGGAAATAAGTCAGTGCTTTAAACAACCAACGGCTAAAAGGACAGACTCCAAGATTAATGCTCTATCTTGTTGGATCGAGCAATAATGTGCATTAAATTATTAATTTAAATTAAATTATTAAATTTTTAAATTATTAGCATTAAAGCATGAATTGGATCTATTTGTGTACTCACACATAGGTGAGTACACATAAATGAATAACTTGTTCCTTCTCGTCTCACAATCGGGGATTCAAAGGTTTGAATCCCGGTCGGACAGGGTTGTAATTGTTGGTAGCGTTTCCTTTCACCCAATGCCTTTATTCACCTAGAAGTAAATAGTGAGTTACTTGAATCCTTGTGAGTGAGTGAGGGTTAGTCACTAGTTGGACATTGTGGAATAGGTGTTATAAGCCTAACATATGTATATATATAAACTGCTTGTTCCACGACTCAGTGATTTTACATGTGTTGACTAAATGATGCTTAAGAGAGCATATCTAAGACCTAAAATTTGGCCACTTTAGATTATTTTTACTTTTAAATTATTTGAATTTATGCCAAGGCCATTTATGTTTTGAAGACATTTGCTTAGGTTCTTTAATTACCGGTAGGTTGGTGGCATTTGCATGCAATTTGTGCGAGATCAATAGCATCCCAACATTTCCATTTTAGAGAAACATTCCATTTGTTGTTGGTTTGACTAAATAGTTGCTATAAGCACTATCATTAATGGAGAAATGGCTGGTATGTGTGAGTAAACTCCATTATGCAGTTTTAGGTTAGTTTGGGTTACAGGTTAGGTTAGGTTTTAGGTTACGGTGTTCAGGTTTGATTAGGTGACAGGTTGATGATTAGATGACACATACAAACCTGTGAGTGTGTGTGTGTGTGTGTGTGTGTGTGTGTGTGTGTGTGTGTGTGTGTGTGTAAGAATGTCGCACATTGAAATGTGTAAATGTGATTATAATAGTTTTTACCGTCTGTGAAGAAAATTTCTGTAACCCTTTGCCATTCCATTTTCTTTCAGCCTGCCTGCTTGCCTGCCTGCCTGCCTACCAGACAAAATATCAACAAAATATCATCGAATTAGGCAATATTTTGCTGTTTTTCCACGTTTTTGTGAATTTCCAGTTTATTGGTATTAATTCATTAAATATACGATAAAAATGATACAAACACATAATTGATTAGATAATAACCTTAAATACTTCATTTTCAATCATCTATTTGTTTCTCGTTGAAATACTGAGTAAGATATTGAAAACGGGAGAAGTTCGGTTTTTATTGCATATATCGACGTTTCAGCCGGAATAGAACGGTTTTACATGTACATCTTCCATCGGTAATATAAACGAAAAATCAGGAACATTTTAGTTAATTCTAATGAAAACACATTGATTTTTATCATTTGTATTGGAAACAACATTCTCATATGTCTTTTCTTGGATCTAAATAGTACGAAACCTCGCTCTATGATTCGAAGTTAAAATCCTCAAATTTGGAATAATATTGACTTTTTTCACGTTTTTCATGTAGTTTGATATTACGTAAATATATTCATTTTTACCAATATTTCGATACTATTTCATGTAGTGTCAGGATATGTGATTTGGCCCTCATATCTCAAATTTTCGCAAAATATTGCATTTAAGCAAGTTCTCTTGTATTTTGTTTCATACTAAACATCATCGAATTTAGCAATATTTTGACGTTTATCATCCCCCTTTTTGTTTATGTGATTTAAACAAAATATCATCGAATTAGGCAATATTTTGCTGTTTTTCCACGTTTTTGTGAATTTCCAGTTTATTGGTATTAATTCAATAAATATACGATAAAAATGATGCAAACACGTAATTGATTAAATAATAAACTTAAATACTTCATCTTCAATCATCTATTTGTTTCTCGTTGAAATACTGAGTAAGATATTGAAAAGGGAAGAAATTCGGTTTTTATTGCATATATCGACGCTTCAGCTGGAATTGTGCGGTTTTACGTGTACATCTTCTATCGGTAATGTAAACGGAAAATCAGGAACATTTTAGTTAATTCTAATGAAAATACATTGAATTTTATCATTTGTATTGGAAACAACATTGTCATATGTCTTTTTTTGGATCTAAATAATACGAAACCTCGCTCTACGATTCGAGTTAAAATCCTCAAATTTAGAATAATATTGACTTTTTTCACGTTTTTCATATAGTTTGTTATTACGTAAATATATTCATTTTTACCAATATTTCGAAACTATTTCATGTAGTATCACGATATGTGATTTGGCCTTCATATCTCAGATTTTCGCATAATATTGCATTTTAAGCAAGTTTTCTTGCACTTTGTTTCGTACTAAACATCATCGAATTTAGCAATATTTTGACGGTTATCATTCCCTTTTCCTTTATGTGATTTAAACAAAATATCACTGAATTAGGCAATATTTTGCCGTTTTTCAACGGTTTTGTGAATTTTCATTTTATTGTTATTAATACATTAATATACGATAAAAATTATGCAAAGACGTAATTGATTAGAAATTAATCATTTATACCTCATTTTCAATCAACTATTTGTTTCTCGTTAAAATACTGAGTAAGATATTGAAAAGGGGAGAAGTTCGGTTTTTATTGAATATATCGACGTTTCAGCCGGAATTGTGCGGTTTTACGTGTACATTTTCCATCGGTAATATAAACGGAAAATCAGGAACATTTTAGTTCATTCTAATGAAAACACATTGATTTTTATCATTTGTATTGGATACAACATTGTCATATGTCTTTTCTTGGATCTAAATAATACGAAACCTCTCTTTATGATTCGAAGTTAAAATCCTTAAATTTGGTTTAATAGTGACTTTTCTTACGTTTTTCAAGTTGTTTGATATTACGTAAATATTTTAATTTTACCATGATTTCGATACTTTTTCACGTAGTAGCACGATATGTGATTTCGCCTTCAAATCTCAGAATTTCGCATAATATTGCATTTTAAGCAAGTTTTCTTCCTTTTGTTTCGTACTATAAATCATCGAATTTAGTAATATTTTGACGTTTATCATCCCCCTTTTCCTTTATGTGATATAAACAAAATATCATCGAATTCGGCAATATTTTGCTGTTTTTCCGCGTTTTTGTGAATTTCCAGTTTATTGGTATTAATTCATTAAATATACGATAAAAATGATACAAACACATAATTGATTAGATAATAACCTTAAATACTTCATTTTCAATCATCTATTTGTTTCTCGTTGAAATACTGAGTAAGATATTGAAAACGGGAGAAGTTCGGTTTTTATTGCATATATCGACGTTTCAGCCGGAATAGAACGGTTTTACATGTACATCTTCCATCGGTAATATAAACGAAAAATCAGGAACATTTTAGTTAATTCTAATGTAAACACATTGATTTTTATCATTTGTATTGAAAACAACATTCTCATATGTCTTTTCTTGGATCTAAATAATACGAAACCTCGCTCTATGATTCGAAGTTAAAATCCTTAAATTTGGTTTAATAGTGACTTTTTTTTTACGTTTTTCAAGTTGTTTGATATTACGTAAATATTTTCATTTTTACCATAATTTCGTTACTTTTTTACGTAGTAGCACGATATGTGATTTCGCCTACAAAAATCAGAATTTCGCCTAATATTGCATTTTAAGCAAGTTTTCTTCCTTTTGTTTCGTACTATAAATCATCGAATTTAGTAATATTTTGACGTTTATCATCCCCCTTTTCCTTTATGTGATATAAACAAAATATCATCGAATTAGGCAATATTTTGCTGTTTTTCCACGTTTTTGTGAATTTCCAGTTTATTGGAATTAATTCATTAAATATACGATAAAAATGATACAAACACATAATTGATTAGATAATAACCTTAAATACTTCATTTTCAATCATCTATTTGTTTCTCGTTGAAATACTGAGTAAGATATTGAAAACGGGAGAAGTTCGGTTTTTATTGCATATATCGACGTTTCAGCCGGAATAGAACGGTTTTACATGTACATCTTCTATCGGTAATATAAACGAAAAATCAGGAACATTTTAGTTAATTCTAATGAAAACACATTGATTTTTATCATTTGTATTGGAAACAACATTCTCATATGTCTTTTCTTGGATCTAAATAATACGAAACCTCGCTCTATGATTCGAAGTTAAAATCCTCAAATTTGGAATAATATTGACTTTTTTCACGTTTTTCATGTAGTTTGATATTACGTAAATATATTCATTTTTACCAATATTTCGATACTATTTCAGGATATGTGATTTGGCCCTCATATCTCAAATTTTCGCAAAATATTGCATTTAAGCAAGTTTTCCTGTATTTTGTTTCATACTAAACATCATCGAATTTAGCAATATTTTGACGTTTATCATCCCCCTTTTTGTTTATGTGATTTAAACAAAATATCATCGAATTAGGCAATATTTTGCTGTTTTTCCACGTTTTTGTGAATTTCCAGTTTATTGGTATTAATTCAATAAATATACGATAAAAATGATGCAAACACGTAATTGATTAAATAATAAACTTAAATACTTCATCTTCAATCATCTATTTGTTTCTCGTTGAAATACTGAGTAAGATATTGAAAAGGGAAGAAATTCGGTTTTTATTGCATATATCGACGCTTCAGCTGGAATTGTGCGGTTTTACGTGTACATCTTCTATCGGTAATGTAAACGGAAAATCAGGAACATTTTAGTTAATTCTAATGAAAATACATTGAATTTTATCATTTGTATTGGAAACAACATTGTCATATGTCTTTTTTTGGATCTAAATAATACGAAACCTCGCTCTACGATTCGAGTTAAAATCCTCAAATTTAGAATAATATTGACTTTTTTCACGTTTTTCATATAGTTTGTTATTACGTAAATATATTCATTTTTACCAATATTTCGAAACTATTTCATGTAGTATCACGATATGTGATTTGGCCTTCATATCTCAGATTTTCGCATAATATTGCATTTTAAGCAAGTTTTCTTGCACTTTGTTTCGTACTAAACATCATCGAATTTAGCAATATTTTGACGGTTATCATTCCCTTTTCCTTTATGTGATTTAAACAAAATATCACTGAATTAGGCAATATTTTGCCGTTTTTCAACGGTTTTGTGAATTTTCATTTTATTGTTATTAATACATTAATATACGATAAAAATTATGCAAAGACGTAATTGATTAGAAATTAATCATAAATACCTCATTTTCAATCAACTATTTGTTTCTCGTTAAAATACTGAGTAAGATATTGAAAAGGGGAGAAGTTCGGTTTTTATTGAATATATCGACGTTTCAGCCGGAATTGTGCGGTTTTACGTGTACATTTTCCATCGGTAATATAAACGGAAAATCAGGAACATTTTAGTTCATTCTAATGAAAACACATTGATTTTTATCATTTGTATTGGATACAACATTGTCATATGTCTTTTCTTGGATCTAAATAATACGAAACCTCTCTTTATGATTCGAAGTTAAAATCGTTAAATATGGTTTAATAGTGACTTTTTTTACGTTTTTCAAGTTGTTTGATATTACGTAAATATTTTCATTTTTACCATGATTTCGATACTTTTTCACGTAGTAGCACGATATGTGATTTCGCCTTCAAATCTCAGAATTTCGCATAATATTGCATTTTAAGCAAGTTTTCTTCCTTTTGTTTCGTACTATAAATCATCGAATTTAGTAATATTTTGACGTTTATCATCCCCCTTTTCCTTTATGTGATATAAACAAAATATCATCGAATTCGGCAATATTTTGCTGTTTTTCCGCGTTTTTGTGAATTTCCAGTTTATTGGTATTAATTCATTAAATATACGATAAAAATGATACAAACACATAATTGATTAGATAATAACCTTAAATACTTCATTTTCAATCATCTATTTGTTTCTCGTTGAAATACTGAGTAAGATATTGAAAACGGGAGAAGTTCGGTTTTTATTGCATATATCGACGTTTCAGCCGGAATAGAACGGTTTTACATGTACATCTTCCATCGGTAATATAAACGAAAAATCAGGAACATTTTAGTTAATTCTAATGAAAACACATTGATTTTTATCATTTGTATTGAAAACAACATTCTCATATGTCTTTTCTTGGATCTAAATAATACGAAACCTCGCTCTATGATTCGAAGTTAAAATCCTTAAATTTGGTTTAATAGTGACTTTTTTTTTACGTTTTTCAAGTTGTTTGATATTACGTAAATATTTTCCTTTTTTCCATAATTTCGTTACTTTTTTACGTAGTATCACGATATGTGATTTCGCCTACAAATCTCAGAATTTCGCCTAATATTGCATTTTAAGCAAGTTTTCTTCCTTTTGTTTCGTACTATAAATCATCGAATTTAGTAATATTTTGACGTTTATCATCCCCCTTTTCCTTTAAGTGATATAAACAAAATATCATCGAATTAGGCAATATTTTGCTGTTTTTCCACGTTTTTGTGAATTTCCAGTTTATTGGAATTAATTCAATAAATATACGATAAAAATGATACAAACACATAATTGATTAAATAATAAACTTAAATACTTCATCTTCAATCATCTATTTGTTTCTCGTTGAAATACTGAGTAAGATATTGAAAAGGGGAAAAATTCGGTTTTTATTGCATATATCGACGCTTCAGCTGGAATTGTGCGGTTTTACGTGTACATCTTCTATCGGTAATATAAACGGAAAATCAGGAACATTTTAGTTAATTCTAATGAAAATACATTGAATTTTGTCATTTGTATTGGAAACAACATTGTCATATGTCTTTTCTTGGATCTAAATAATACGAAACCTCGCTCTACGATTCGAAGTTTAAATCCTCAAATTTGGAATAATATTGACTTTTTTCACGTTTTTCATGTAGTTTGATATTACGTAAATATATTCATTTTTACCAATATTTCGAAACTATTTCATGTAGTATCACGATATGTGATTTGGCCTTCATATTTTAGATTTTCGCATAATATTGCATTTTAAGCAAGTTTTCTTGCATTTTGTTTCGTACTAAACATCATCGAATTTAGCAATATTTTGACGTTTATCATTCCCTTTTCCTTTGTGTGATATAAACAAAATATCATCGAATTAGGCAATATTTTGCTGTTTTTCCACGTTTTTGTGAATTTCCAGTTTATTGGAATTAATTCATTAAATATACGATAAAAATGATACAAACAAATAATTGATTAGATAATAACCTTAAATACTTCATTTTCAATCATCTATTTGTTTCTCGTTGAAATACTGAGTAAGATATTGAAAACGGGAGAAGTTCGGTTTTTATTGCATATATCGACGTTTCAGCCGGAATAGAACGGTTTTACATGTACATCTTCCATCGGTAATATAAACGAAAAATCAGGAACATTTTAGTTAATTCTAATGAAAACACATTGATTTTTATCATTTGTATTGAAAACAACATTCTCATATGTCTTTTCTTGGATCTAAATAATATGAAACCTCGCTCTATGATTCGAAGTTAAAATCCTTAAATTTGGTTTAATAGTGACTTTTTTTACGTTTTTCAAGTTGTTTGATATAACGTAAATATTTTCATTTTTACCATAATTTCGATACTTTTTCACGTAGTAGCACGATATGTGATTTCGCCTTCAAATATCAGAATTTCGCATAATATTGCATTTTAAGCAAGTTTTCTTCCTTTTGTTTCGTACTATAAATCATCGAATTTAGTAATATTTTGACGTTTATCATCCACCTTTTCCTTTATGTGATATAAACAAAATATCATCGAATTAGGCAATATTTTGCTGTTTTTCCACGTTTTTGTGAATTTCCAGTTTATTGGAATTAATTCATTAAATATACGATAAAAATGATACAAACACATAATTGATTAGATAATAACCTTAAATACTTCATTTTCAATCATCTATTTGTTTCTCGTTGAAATACTGAGTAAGATATTGAAAACGGGAGAAGTTCGGTTTTTATTGCATATATCGACGTTTCAGCCGGAATAGAACGGTTTTACATGTACATCTTCCATCGGTAATATAAACGAAAAATCAGGAACATTTTAGTTAATTCTAATGAAAACACATTGATTTTTATCATTTGTATTGAAAACAACATTCTCATATGTCTTTTCTTGGATCTAAATAATACGAAACCTCGCTCTATGATTCGAAGTTAAAATCCTTAAATATGGTTTAATAGTGACTTTTTTTACGTTTTTCAAGTTGTTTGATATTACGTAAATATTTTCATTTTTACCATGATTTCGATACTTTTTCACGTAGTAGCACGATATGTGATTTCGCCTTCAAATCTCAGAATTTCGCATAATATTGCATTTTAAGCAAGTTTTCTTCCTTTTGTTTCGTACTATCAATCATCGAATTTAGTAATATTTTGACGTATATCATCCCCCTTTTCCTTTATGTGATATAAACAAAATATCATCGAATTCGGCAATATTTTGCTGTTTTTCCGCGTTTTTGTGAATTTCCAGTTTATTGGTATTAATTCATTAAATATACGATAAAAATGATACAAACACACAATTGATTAGATAATAACCTTAAATACTTCATTTTCAATCATCTATTTGTTTCTCGTTGAAATACTGAGTAAGATATTGAAAACGGGAGAAGTTCGGTTTTTATTGCATATATCGACGTTTCAGCCGGAATAGAACGGTTTTACATGTACATCTTCCATCGGTAATATAAACGAAAAATCAGGAACATTTTAGTTAATTCTAATGAAAACACATTGATTTTTATCATTTGTATTGAAAACAACATTCTCATATGTCTTTTCTTGGATCTAAATAATACGAAACCTCGCTCTATGATTCGAAGTTAAAATCCTTAAATTTGGTTTAATAGTGACTTTTTTTTTACGTTTTTCAAGTTGTTTGATATTACGTAAATATTTTCCTTTTTTCCATAATTTCGTTACTTTTTTACGTAGTAGCACGATATGTGATTTCGCCTACAAATCTCAGAATTTCGCATAATATTGCATTTTAAGCAAGTTTTCTTCCTTTTGTTTCGTACTATAAATCATCGAATTTAGTAATATTTTGACGTTTATCATCCCCCTTTTCCTTTATGTGATATAAACAAAATATCATCGAATTCGGCAATATTTTGCTGTTTTTCCGCGTTTTTGTGAATTTCCAGTTTATTGGTATTAATTCATTAAATATACGATAAAAATGATACAAACACATAATTGATTAGATAATAACCTTAAATACTTCATTTTCAATCATCTATTTGTTTCTCGTTGAAATACTGAGTAAGATATTGAAAACGGGAGAAGTTCGGTTTTTATTGCATATATCGACGTTTCAGCCGGAATAGAACGGTTTTACATGTACATCTTCCATCGGTAATATAAACGAAAAATCAGGAACATTTTAGTTAATTCTAATGAAAACACATTGATTTTTATCATTTGTATTGAAAACAACATTCTCATATGTCTTTTCTTGGATCTAAATAATACGAAACCTCGCTCTATGATTCGAAGTTAAAATCCTTAAATTTGGTTTAATAGTGACTTTTTTTTTACGTTTTTCAAGTTGTTTGATATTACGTAAATATTTTCCTTTTTTCCATAATTTCGTTACTTTTTTACGTAGTAGCACGATATGTGATTTCGCCTACAAATCTCAGAATTTCGCCTAATATTGCATTTTAAGCAAGTTTTCTTCCTTTTGTTTCGTACTATAAATCATCGAATTTAGTAATATTTTGACGTTTATCATCCCCCTTTTCCTTTAAGTGATATAAACAAAATATCATCGAATTAGGCAATATTTTGCAGTTTTTCCACGTTTTTGTGAATTTCCAGTTTATTGGAATTAATTCAATAAATATACGATAAAAATGATACAAACACATAATTGATTAAATAATAAACTTAAATACTTCATCTTCAATCATCTATTTGTTTCTCGTTGAAATACTGAGTAAGATATTGAAAAGGGGAAAAATTCGGTTTTTATTGCATATATCGACGCTTCAGCTGGAATTGTGCGGTTTTACGTGTACATCTTCTATCGGTAATATAAACGGAAAATCAGGAACATTTTAGTTAATTCTAATGAAAATACATTGAATTTTGTCATTTGTATTGGAAACAACATTGTCATATGTCTTTTCTTGGATCTAAATAATACGAAACCTCGCTCTACGATTCGAAGTTTAAATCCTCAAATTTGGAATAATATTGACTTTTTTCACGTTTTTCATGTAGTTTGATATTACGTAAATATATTCATTTTTACCAATATTTCGAAACTATTTCATGTAGTATCACGATATGTGATTTGGCCTTCATATTTTAGATTTTCGCATAATATTGCATTTTAAGCAAGTTTTCTTGCATTTTGTTTCGTACTAAACATCATCGAATTTAGCAATATTTTGACGTTTATCATTCCCTTTTCCTTTGTGTGATATAAACAAAATATCATCGAATTAGGCAATATTTTGCTGTTTTTCCACGTTTTTGTGAATTTCCAGTTTATTGGAATTAATTCATTAAATATACGATAAAAATGATACAAACAAATAATTGATTAGATAATAACCTTAAATACTTCATTTTCAATCATCTATTTGTTTCTCGTTGAAATACTGAGTAAGATATTGAAAACGGGAGAAGTTCGGTTTTTATTGCATATATCGACGTTTCAGCCGGAATAGAACGGTTTTACATGTACATCTTCCATCGGTAATATAAACGAAAAATCAGGAACATTTTAGTTAATTCTAATGAAAACACATTGATTTTTATCATTTGTATTGAAAACAACATTCTCATATGTCTTTTCTTGGATCTAAATAATACGAAACCTCGCTCTATGATTCGAAGTTAAAATCCTTAAATATGGTTTAATAGTGACTTTTTTTACGTTTTTCAAGTTGTTTGATATTACGTAAATATTTTCATTTTTACCATGATTTCGATACTTTTTCACGTAGTAGCACGATATGTGATTTCGCCTTCAAATCTCAGAATTTCGCATAATATTGCATTTTAAGCAAGTTTTCTTCCTTTTGTTTCGTACTATAAATCATCGAATTTAGTAATATTTTGACGTTTATCATCCCCCTTTTTCTTTATGTGATATAAACAAAATATCATCGAATTCGGCAATATTTTGCTGTTTTTCCGCGTTTTTGTGAATTTCCAGTTTATTGGTATTAATTCATTAAATATACGATAAAAATGATACAAACACATAATTGATTAGATAATAACCTTAAATACTTCATTTTCAATCATCTATTTGTTTCTCGTTGAAATACTGAGTAAGATATTGAAAACGGGAGAAGTTCGGTTTTTATTGCATATATCGACGTTTCAGCCGGAATAGAACGGTTTTACATGTACATCTTCCATCGGTAATATAAACGAAAAATCAGGAACATTTTAGTTAATTCTAATGAAAACACATTGATTTTTATCATTTGTATTGAAAACAACATTCTCATATGTCTTTTCTTGGATCTAAATAATACGAAACCTCGCTCTATGATTCGAAGTTAAAATCCTTAAATTTGGTTTAATAGTGACTTTTTTTTTACGTTTTTCAAGTTGTTTGATATTACGTAAATATTTTCCTTTTTTCCATAATTTCGTTACTTTTTTACGTAGTAGCACGATATGTGATTTCGCCTACAAATCTCAGAATTTCGCCTAATATTGCATTTTAAGCAAGTTTTCTTCCTTTTGTTTCGTACTATAAATCATCGAATTTAGTAATATTTTGACGTTTATCATCCCCCTTTTCCTTTAAGTGATATAAACAAAATATCATCGAATTAGGCAATATTTTGCTGTTTTTCCACGTTTTTGTGAATTTCCAGTTTATTGGAATTAATTCAATAAATATACGATAAAAATGATACAAACACATAATTGATTAAATAATAAACTTAAATACTTCATCTTCAATCATCTATTTGTTTCTCGTTGAAATACTGAGTAAGATATTGAAAAGGGGAAAAATTCGGTTTTTATTGCATATATCGACGCTTCAGCTGGAATTGTGCGGTTTTACGTGTACATCTTCTATCGGTAATATAAACGGAAAATCAGGAACATTTTAGTTAATTCTAATGAAAATACATTGAATTTTGTCATTTGTATTGGAAACAACATTGTCATATGTCTTTTCTTGGATCTAAATAATACGAAACCTCGCTCTACGATTCGAAGTTTAAATCCTCAAATTTGGAATAATATTGACTTTTTTCAGGTTTTTCATGTAGTTTGATATTACGTAAATATATTCATTTTTACCAATATTTCGAAACTATTTCATGAAGTATCACGATATGTGATTTGGCCTTCATATTTTAGATTTTCGCATAATATTGCATTTTAAGCAAGTTTTCTTGCATTTTGTTTCGTACTAAACATCATCGAATTTAGCAATATTTTGACGTTTATCATTCCGTTTTCCTTTGTGTGATATAAACAAAATATCATCGAATTAGGCAATATTTTGCTGTTTTTCCACGTTTTTGTGAATTTCCAGTTTATTGGAATTAATTCATTAAATATACGATAAAAATGATACAAACAAATAATTGATTAGATAATAACCTTAAATACTTCATTTTCAATCATCTATTTGTTTCTCGTTAAAATACTGAGTAAGATATTGAAAACGGGAGAAGTTCGGTTTTTATTGCATATATCGACGTTTCAGCCGGAATAGAACGGTTTTACATGTACATCTTCCATCGGTAATATAAACGAAAAATCAGGAACATTTTAGTTAATTCTAATGAAAACACATTGATTTTTATCATTTGTATTGAAAACAACATTCTCATATGTCTTTTCTTGGATCTAAATAATATGAAACCTCGCTCTATGATTCGAAGTTAAAATCCTTAAATTTGGTTTAATAGTGACTTTTTTTACGTTTTTCAAGTTGTTTGATATAACGTAAATATATTCATTTTTACCATAATTTCGATACTTTTTCACGTAGTAGCACGATATGTGATTTCGCCTTCAAATATCAGAATTTCGCATAATATTGCATTTTAAGCAAGTTTTCTTCCTTTTGTTTCGTACTATAAATCATCGAATTTAGTAATATTTTGACGTTTATCATCCACCTTTTCCTTTATGTGATATAAACAAAATATCATCGAATTAGGCAATATTTTGCTGTTTTTCCACGTTTTTGTGAATTTCCAGTTTATTGGAATTAATTCATTAAATATACGATAAAAATGATACAAACACATAATTGATTAGATAATAACCTTAAATACTTCATTTTCAATCATCTATTTGTTTCTCGTTGAAATACTGAGTAAGATATTGAAAACGGGAGAAGTTCGGTTTTTATTGCATATATCGACGTTTCAGCCGGAATAGAACGGTTTTACATGTACATCTTCCATCGGTAATATAAACGAAAAATCAGGAACATTTTAGTTAATTCTAATGAAAACACATTGATTTTTATCATTTGTATTGAAAACAACATTCTCATATGTCTTTTCTTGGATCTAAATAATACGAAACCTCGCTCTATGATTCGAAGTTAAAATCCTTAAATATGGTTTAATAGTGACTTTTTTTACGTTTTTCAAGTTGTTTGATATTACGTAAATATTTTCATTTTTACCATGATTTCGATACTTTTTCACGTAGTAGCACGATATGTGATTTCGCCTTCAAATCTCAGAATTTCGCATAATATTGCATTTTAAGCAAGTTTTCTTCCTTTTGTTTCGTACTATAAATCATCGAATTTAGTAATATTTTGACGTTTATCATCCCCCTTTTTCTTTATGTGATATAAACAAAATATCATCGAATTCGGCAATATTTTGCTGTTTTTCCGCGTTTTTGTGAATTTCCAGTTTATTGGTATTAATTCATTAAATATACGATAAAAATGATACAAACACATAATTGATTAGATAATAACCTTAAATACTTCATTTTCAATCATCTATTTGTTTCTCGTTGAAATACTGAGTAAGATATTGAAAACGGGAGAAGTTCGGTTTTTATTGCATATATCGACGTTTCAGCCGGAATAGAACGGTTTTACATGTACATCTTCCATCGGTAATATAAACGAAAAATCAGGAACATTTTAGTTAATTCTAATGAAAACACATTGATTTTTATCATTTGTATTGAAAACAACATTCTCATATGTCTTTTCTTGGATCTAAATAATACGAAACCTCGCTCTATGATTCGAAGTTAAAATCCTTAAATTTGGTTTAATAGTGACTTTTTTTTTACGTTTTTCAAGTTGTTTGATATTACGTAAATATTTTCCTTTTTTCCATAATTTCGTTACTTTTTTACGTAGTAGCACGATATGTGATTTCGCCTACAAATCTCAGAATTTCGCCTAATATTGCATTTTAAGCAAGTTTTCTTCCTTTTGTTTCGTACTATAAATCATCGAATTTAGTAATATTTTGACGTTTATCATCCCCCTTTTCCTTTAAGTGATATAAACAAAATATCATCGAATTAGGCAATATTTTGCTGTTTTTCCACGTTTTTGTGAATTTCCAGTTTATTGGAATTAATTCAATAAATATACGATAAAAATGATACAAACACATAATTGATTAAATAATAAACTTAAATACTTCATCTTCAATCATCTATTTGTTTCTCGTTGAAATACTGAGTAAGATATTGAAAAGGGGAAAAATTCGGTTTTTATTGCATATATCGACGCTTCAGCTGGAATTGTGCGGTTTTACGTGTACATCTTCTATCGGTAATATAAACGGAAAATCAGGAACATTTTAGTTAATTCTAATGAAAATACATTGAATTTTGTCATTTGTATTGGAAACAACATTGTCATATGTCTTTTCTTGGATCTAAATAATACGAAACCTCGCTCTACGATTCGAAGTTTAAATCCTCAAATTTGGAATAATATTGACTTTTTTCACGTTTTTCATGTAGTTTGATATTACGTAAATATATTCATTTTTACCAATATTTCGAAACTATTTCATGTAGTATCACGATATGTGATTTGGCCTTCATATTTTAGATTTTCGCATAATATTGCATTTTAAGCAAGTTTTCTTGCATTTTGTTTCGTACTAAACATCATCGAATTTAGCAATATTTTGACGTTTATCATTCCCTTTTCCTTTGTGTGATATAAACAAAATATCATCGAATTAGGCAATATTTTGCTGTTTTTCCACGTTTTTGTGAATTTCCAGTTTATTGGAATTAATTCATTAAATATACGATAAAAATGATACAAACAAATAATTGATTAGATAATAACCTTAAATACTTCATTTTCAATCATCTATTTGTTTCTCGTTGAAATACTGAGTAAGATATTGAAAACGGGAGAAGTTCGGTTTTTATTGCATATATCGACGTTTCAGCCGGAATAGAACGGTTTTACATGTACATCTTCCATCGGTAATATAAACGAAAAATCAGGAACATTTTAGTTAATTCTAATGAAAACACATTGATTTTTATCATTTGTATTGAAAACAACATTCTCATATGTCTTTTCTTGGATCTAAATAATATGAAACCTCGCTCTATGATTCGAAGTTAAAATCCTTAAATTTGGTTTAATAGTGACTTTTTTTACGTTTTTCAAGTTGTTTGATATAACGTAAATATTTTCATTTTTACCATAATTTCGATACTTTTTCACGTAGTAGCACGATATGTGATTTCGCCTTCAAATATCAGAATTTCGCATAATATTGCATTTTAAGCAAGTTTTCTTCCTTTTGTTTCGTACTATAAATCATCGAATTTAGTAATATTTTGACGTTTATCATCCACCTTTTCCTTTATGTGATATAAACAAAATATCATCGAATTAGGCAATATTTTGCTGTTTTTCCACGTTTTTGTGAATTTCCAGTTTATTGGAATTAATTCATTAAATATACGATAAAAATGATACAAACACATAATTGATTAGATAATAACCTTAAATACTTCATTTTCAATCATCTATTTGTTTCTCGTTGAAATACTGAGTAAGATATTGAAAACGGGAGAAGTTCGGTTTTTATTGCATATATCGACGTTTCAGCCGGAATAGAACGGTTTTACATGTACATCTTCCATCGGTAATATAAACGAAAAATCAGGAACATTTTAGTTAATTCTAATGAAAACACATTGATTTTTATCATTTGTATTGAAAACAACATTCTCATATGTCTTTTCTTGGATCTAAATAATACGAAACCTCGCTCTATGATTCGAAGTTAAAATCCTTAAATATGGTTTAATAGTGACTTTTTTTACGTTTTTCAAGTTGTTTGATATTACGTAAATATTTTCATTTTTACCATGATTTCGATACTTTTTCACGTAGTAGCACGATATGTGATTTCGCCTTCAAATCTCAGAATTTCGCATAATATTGCATTTTAAGCAAGTTTTCTTCCTTTTGTTTCGTACTATAAATCATCGAATTTAGTAATATTTTGACGTTTATCATCCCCCTTTTCCTTTATGTGATATAAACAAAATATCATCGAATTCGGCAATATTTTGCTGTTTTTCCGCGTTTTTGTGAATTTCCAGTTTATTGGTATTAATTCATTAAATATACGATAAAAATGATACAAACACACAATTGATTAGATAATAACCTTAAATACTTCATTTTCAATCATCTATTTGTTTCTCGTTGAAATACTGAGTAAGATATTGAAAACGGGAGAAGTTCGGTTTTTATTGCATATATCGACTTTCAGCCGGAATAGAACGGTTTTACATGTACATCTTCCATCGGTAATATAAACGAAAAATCAGGAACATTTTAGTTAATTCTAATGAAAACACATTGATTTTTATCATTTGTATTGAAAACAACATTCTCATATGTCTTTTCTTGGATCTAAATAATACGAAACCTCGCTCTATGATTCGAAGTTAAAATCCTTAAATTTGGTTTAATAGTGACTTTTCTTTTACGTTTTTCAAGTTGTTTGATATTACGTAAATATTTTCCTTTTTTCCATAATTTCGTTACTTTTTTACGTAGTAGCACGATATGTGATTTCGCCTACAAATCTCAGAATTTCGCATAATATTGCATTTTAAGCAAGTTTTCTTCCTTTTGTTTCGTACTATAAATCATCGAATTTAGTAATATTTTGACGTTTATCATCCCCCTTTTCCTTTATGTGATATAAACAAAATATCATCGAATTCGGCAATATTTTGCTGTTTTTCCGCGTTTTTGTGAATTTCCAGTTTATTGGTATTAATTCATTAAATATACGATAAAAATGATACAAACACATAATTGATTAGATAATAACCTTAAATACTTCATTTTCAATCATCTATTTGTTTCTCGTTGAAATACTGAGTAAGATATTGAAAACGGGAGAAGTTCGGTTTTTATTGCATATATCGACGTTTCAGCCGGAATAGAACGGTTTTACATGTCCATCTTCCATCGGTAATATAAACGAAAAATCAGGAACATTTTAGTTAATTCTAATGAAAACACATTGATTTTTATCATTTGTATTGAAAACAACATTCTCATATGTCTTTTCTTGGATCTAAATAATACGAAACCTCGCTCTATGATTCGAAGTTAAAATCCTTAAATTTGGTTTAATAGTGACTTTTTTTTTACGTTTTTCAAGTTGTTTGATATTACGTAAATATTTTCCTTTTTTCCATAATTTCGTTACTTTTTTACGTAGTAGCACGATATGTGATTTCGCCTACAAATCTCAGAATTTCGCCTAATATTGCATTTTAAGCAAGTTTTCTTCCTTTTGTTTCGTACTATAAATCATCGAATTTAGTAATATTTTGACGTTTATCATCCCCCTTTTCCTTTAAGTGATATAAACAAAATATCATCGAATTAGGCAATATTTTGCAGTTTTTCCACGTTTTTGTGAATTTCCAGTTTATTGGAATTAATTCAATAAATATACGATAAAAATGATACAAACACATAATTGATTAAATAATAAACTTAAATACTTCATCTTCAATCATCTATTTGTTTCTCGTTGAAATACTGAGTAAGATATTGAAAAGGGGAAAAATTCGGTTTTTATTGCATATATCGACGCTTCAGCTGGAATTGTGCGGTTTTACGTGTACATCTTCTATCGGTAATATAAACGGAAAATCAGGAACATTTTAGTTAATTCTAATGAAAATACATTGAATTTTGTCATTTGTATTGGAAACAACATTGTCATATGTCTTTTCTTGGATCTAAATAATACGAAACCTCGCTCTACGATTCGAAGTTTAAATCCTCAAATTTGGAATAATATTGACTTTTTTCACGTTTTTCATGTAGTTTGATATTACGTAAATATATTCATTTTTACCAATATTTCGAAACTATTTCATGTAGTATCACGATATGTGATTTGGCCTTCATATTTTAGATTTTCGCATAATATTGCATTTTAAGCAAGTTTTCTTGCATTTTGTTTCGTACTAAACATCATCGAATTTAGCAATATTTTGACGTTTATCATTCCCTTTTCCTTTGTGTGATATAAACAAAATATCATCGAATTAGGCAATATTTTGCTGTTTTTCCACGTTTTTGTGAATTTCCAGTTTATTGGAATTAATTCATTAAATATACGATAAAAATGATACAAACAAATAATTGATTAGATAATAACCTTAAATACTTCATTTTCAATCATCTATTTGTTTCTCGTTGAAATACTGAGTAAGATATTGAAAACGGGAGAAGTTCGGTTTTTATTGCATATATCGACGTTTCAGCCGGAATAGAACGGTTTTACATGTACATCTTCCATCGGTAATATAAACGAAAAATCAGGAACATTTTAGTTAATTCTAATGAAAACACATTGATTTTTATCATTTGTATTGAAAACAACATTCTCATATGTCTTTTCTTGGATCTAAATAATACGAAACCTCGCTCTATGATTCGAAGTTAAAATCCTTAAATATGGTTTAATAGTGACTTTTTTTACGTTTTTCAAGTTGTTTGATATTACGTAAATATTTTCATTTTTACCATGATTTCGATACTTTTTCACGTAGTAGCACGATATGTGATTTCGCCTTCAAATCTCAGAATTTCGCATAATATTGCATTTTAAGCAAGTTTTCTTCCTTTTGTTTCGTACTATAAATCATCGAATTTAGTAATATTTTGACGTTTATCATCCCCCTTTTTCTTTATGTGATATAAACAAAATATCATCGAATTCGGCAATATTTTGCTGTTTTTCCGCGTTTTTGTGAATTTCCAGTTTATTGGTATTAATTCATTAAATATACGATAAAAATGATACAAACACATAATTGATTAGATAATAACCTTAAATACTTCATTTTCAATCATCTATTTGTTTCTCGTTGAAATACTGAGTAAGATATTGAAAACGGGAGAAGTTCGGTTTTTATTGCATATATCGACGTTTCAGCCGGAATAGAACGGTTTTACATGTACATCTTCCATCGGTAATATAAACGAAAAATCAGGAACATTTTAGTTAATTCTAATGAAAACACATTGATTTTTATCATTTGTATTGAAAACAACATTCTCATATGTCTTTTCTTGGATCTAAATAATACGAAACCTCGCTCTATGATTCGAAGTTAAAATCCTTAAATTTGGTTTAATAGTGACTTTTTTTTTACGTTTTTCAAGTTGTTTGATATTACGTAAATATTTTCCTTTTTTCCATAATTTCGTTACTTTTTTACGTAGTAGCACGATATGTGATTTCGCCTACAAATCTCAGAATTTCGCCTAATATTGCATTTTAAGCAAGTTTTCTTCCTTTTGTTTCGTACTATAAATCATCGAATTTAGTAATATTTTGACGTTTATCATCCCCCTTTTCCTTTAAGTGATATAAACAAAATATCATCGAATTAGGCAATATTTTGCTGTTTTTCCACGTTTTTGTGAATTTCCAGTTTATTGGAATTAATTCAATAAATATACGATAAAAATGATACAAACACATAATTGATTAAATAATAAACTTAAATACTTCATCTTCAATCATCTATTTGTTTCTCGTTGAAATACTGAGTAAGATATTGAAAAGGGGAAAAATTCGGTTTTTATTGCATATATCGACGCTTCAGCTGGAATTGTGCGGTTTTACGTGTACATCTTCTATCGGTAATATAAACGGAAAATCAGGAACATTTTAGTTAATTCTAATGAAAATACATTGAATTTTGTCATTTGTATTGGAAACAACATTGTCATATGTCTTTTCTTGGATCTAAATAATACGAAACCTCGCTCTACGATTCGAAGTTTAAATCCTCAAATTTGGAATAATATTGACTTTTTTCAGGTTTTTCATGTAGTTTGATATTACGTAAATATATTCATTTTTACCAATATTTCGAAACTATTTCATGAAGTATCACGATATGTGATTTGGCCTTCATATTTTAGATTTTCGCATAATATTGCATTTTAAGCAAGTTTTCTTGCATTTTGTTTCGTACTAAACATCATCGAATTTAGCAATATTTTGACGTTTATCATTCCGTTTTCCTTTGTGTGATATAAACAAAATATCATCGAATTAGGCAATATTTTGCTGTTTTTCCACGTTTTTGTGAATTTCCAGTTTATTGGAATTAATTCATTAAATATACGATAAAAATGATACAAACAAATAATTGATTAGATAATAACCTTAAATACTTCATTTTCAATCATCTATTTGTTTCTCGTTAAAATACTGAGTAAGATATTGAAAACGGGAGAAGTTCGGTTTTTATTGCATATATCGACGTTTCAGCCGGAATAGAACGGTTTTACATGTACATCTTCCATCGGTAATATAAACGAAAAATCAGGAACATTTTAGTTAATTCTAATGAAAACACATTGATTTTTATCATTTGTATTGAAAACAACATTCTCATATGTCTTTTCTTGGATCTAAATAATATGAAACCTCGCTCTATGATTCGAAGTTAAAATCCTTAAATTTGGTTTAATAGTGACTTTTTTTACGTTTTTCAAGTTGTTTGATATAAGGTAAATATATTCATTTTTACCATAATTTCGATACTTTTTCACGTAGTAGCACGATATGTGATTTCGCCTTCAAATATCAGAATTTCGCATAATATTGCATTTTAAGCAAGTTTTCTTCCTTTTGTTTCGTACTATAAATCATCGAATTTAGTAATATTTTGACGTTTATCATCCACCTTTTCCTTTATGTGATATAAACAAAATATCATCGAATTAGGCAATATTTTGCTGTTTTTCCACGTTTTTGTGAATTTCCAGTTTATTGGAATTAATTCATTAAATATACGATAAAAATGATACAAACACATAATTGATTAGATAATAACCTTAAATACTTCATTTTCAATCATCTATTTGTTTCTCGTTGAAATACTGAGTAAGATATTGAAAACGGGAGAAGTTCGGTTTTTATTGCATATATCGACGTTTCAGCCGGAATAGAACGGTTTTACATGTACATCTTCCATCGGTAATATAAACGAAAAATCAGGAACATTTTAGTTAATTCTAATGAAAACACATTGATTTTTATCATTTGTATTGAAAACAACATTCTCATATGTCTTTTCTTGGATCTAAATAATACGAAACCTCGCTCTATGATTCGAAGTTAAAATCCTTAAATATGGTTTAATAGTGACTTTTTTTACGTTTTTCAAGTTGTTTGATATTACGTAAATATTTTCATTTTTACCATGATTTCGATACTTTTTCACGTAGTAGCACGATATGTGATTTCGCCTTCAAATCTCAGAATTTCGCATAATATTGCATTTTAAGCAAGTTTTCTTCCTTTTGTTTCGTACTATAAATCATCGAATTTAGTAATATTTTGACGTTTATCATCCCCCTTTTTCTTTATGTGATATAAACAAAATATCATCGAATTCGGCAATATTTTGCTGTTT
This sequence comes from Procambarus clarkii, assembly GCF_040958095.1. Lineage (NCBI taxonomy): Eukaryota > Metazoa > Arthropoda > Malacostraca > Decapoda > Cambaridae > Procambarus > Procambarus clarkii. The sequence goes on along the minus strand of NC_091153.1, from coordinate 2,267,274 downwards.
TTCCGCGTTTTTGTGAATTTCCAGTTTATTGGTATTAATTCATTAAATATACGATAAAAATGATACAAACACATAATTGATTAGATAATAACCTTAAATACTTCATTTTCAATCATCTATTTGTTTCTCGTTGAAATACTGAGTAAGATATTGAAAACGGGAGAAGTTCGGTTTTTATTGCATATATCGACGTTTCAGCCGGAATAGAACGGTTTTACATGTACATCTTCCATCGGTAATATAAACGAAAAATCAGGAACATTTTAGTTAATTCTAATGAAAACACATTGATTTTTATCATTTGTATTGAAAACAACATTCTCATATGTCTTTTCTTGGATCTAAATAATACGAAACCTCGCTCTATGATTCGAAGTTAAAATCCTTAAATTTGGTTTAATAGTGACTTTTTTTTTACGTTTTTCAAGTTGTTTGATATTACGTAAATATTTTCCTTTTTTCCATAATTTCGTTACTTTTTTACGTAGTAGCACGATATGTGATTTCGCCTACAAATCTCAGAATTTCGCCTAATATTGCATTTTAAGCAAGTTTTCTTCCTTTTGTTTCGTACTATAAATCATCGAATTTAGTAATATTTTGACGTTTATCATCCCCCTTTTCCTTTAAGTGATATAAACAAAATATCATCGAATTAGGCAATATTTTGCTGTTTTTCCACGTTTTTGTGAATTTCCAGTTTATTGGAATTAATTCAATAAATATACGATAAAAATGATACAAACACATAATTGATTAAATAATAAACTTAAATACTTCATCTTCAATCATCTATTTGTTTCTCGTTGAAATACTGAGTAAGATATTGAAAAGGGGAAAAATTCGGTTTTTATTGCATATATCGACGCTTCAGCTGGAATTGTGCGGTTTTACGTGTACATCTTCTATCGGTAATATAAACGGAAAATCAGGAACATTTTAGTTAATTCTAATGAAAATACATTGAATTTTGTCATTTGTATTGGAAACAACATTGTCATATGTCTTTTCTTGGATCTAAATAATACGAAACCTCGCTCTACTATTCGAAGTTTAAATCCTCAAATTTGGAATAATATTGACTTTTTTCACGTTTTTCATGTAGTTTGATATTACGTAAATATATTCATTTTTACCAATATTTCGAAACTATTTCATGTAGTATCACGATATGTGATTTGGCCTTCATATTTTAGATTTTCGCATAATATTGCATTTTAAGCAAGTTTTCTTGCATTTTGTTTCGTACTAAACATCATCGAATTTAGCAATATTTTGACGTTTATCATCCCCCTTTTCCTTTATGTGATATAAACAAAATATCATCGAATTAGGCAATATTTTGCTGTTTTTCCACGTTTTTGTGAATTTCCAGTTTATTGGAATTAATTCATTAAATATACGATAAAAATGACACAAACACATAATTGATTAGATTTTAACCTTAAATACTTCATTTTCAATCATCTATTTGTTTCTCGTTGAAATACTGAGTAAGATATTGAAAACGGGAGAAGTTCGGTTTTTATTGCATATATCGACGTTTCAGCCGGAATAGAACGGTTTTACATGTACTTCTTCCATCGGTAATATAAACGAAAAATCAGGAACATTTTAGTTAATTCTAATGAAAACACATTGATTTTTATCATTTGTATTGAAAACAACATTCTCATATGTCTTTTCTTGGATCTAAATAATATGAAACCTCGCTCTATGATTCGAAGTTAAAATCCTTAAATTTGGTTTAATAGTGACTTTTTTACGTTTTTCAAGTTGTTTGATATAACATAAATATTTTCATTTTTACCATAATTTCGATACTTTTTCACGTAGTAGCACAATATGTGATTTCGCCTTCAAATCTCAGAATTTCGCATAATATTGCATTTTAAGCAAGTTTTCTTCCTTTTGTTTCGTACTATAAATCATCGAATTTAGTAATATTTTGACGTTTATCATCCCCCTTTTCCTTTATGTGATATAAACAAAATATCATCGAATTAGGCAATATTTTGCTGTTTTTCCACGTTTTTGTGAATTTCCAGTTTATTGGTATTAATTCATTAAATATACGATAAAAATGATACAAACACATAATTGATTAGATTTTAACCTTAAATACTTCATTTTCAATCATTTTTTTTCTCGTTGAAATACTGAGTAAGATATTGAAAACGGGAGAAGTTCGGTTTTTATTGCATATATCGACGTTTCAGCCGGAATAGAACGGTTTTACATGTACTTCTTCCATCGGTAATATAAACGAAAAATCAGGAACATTTTAGTTAATTCTAATGAAAACACATTGATTTTTATCATTTGTATTGGAAACAACATTCTCATATGTCTTTTCTTGGATCTAAATAATACGAAACCTCGCTCTACGATTCGAAGTTAAAATTCTCAAAATGTGAATAATATTGACTTTTTTCACGTTTTTCATGTAGTTTGATATTACGTAAATATATTCATTTTTACCAATATTTCGAAACTATTTCATGTAGTATCACGATATGTGAGTTGGCCTTCATATATCCGATTTTCGCATAATACTGCATTTTAAGCAAGTTTCTTGCATTTTGTTTCGTACTAAACATCATCGAATTTAGCAATATTTTGACGTTTATCATTCCCTTTTTCCTTTATGTGATTTAAACAAAATATCACCGAATTAGGCAATATTTTGCCGTTTTTCAACGGTTTTGTGAATTTTCAGTTTATTGTTATTAATACATTAAATATACGATAAAAATTATGCAAACACGTAATTGATTAGAAGTTAATCTTAAATACCTCATTTTCCATCAACTATTTGTTTCTTGTTAAAATACTGAGTAAGATATTGAAAAGGGGAGAAGTTTAGGTTTAGGTTAGGTTGGGAAATAAGTCAGTGCTTTAAACAACCAACGGCTAAAAGGACAGACTCCAAGATTAATGCTCTATCTTGCTGGATCGAGCATTAATGTGCATTAAATTATTAATTTAAATTAAATTATTAAATTTTTAAATTATTAGCATTAAAGCATGAATTGGATCTATTTGTGTACTCACACATAGGTGTGTACACATAAATGAATAACTTGTTCCTTCTCGTCTCACAATCGGGGATTAAAGGGTTCGAATCCCGGTCGGACAGGGTTGTAATTGTTGGTAGCGTTTCCTTTCACCCAATGCCTTTATTCACCTAGAAGTAAATAGTGAGTTACTTGCATCCTTGTGAGTGAGTGAGGGTTAGTCACTAGCTGGACATTGTGGAATAGGTGTTATAAGCCTAACATATGTATATATTTAAACTGCTTGTTCCACGACTCAGTGATTTTACATGTGTTGACTAAATGATGCCTAAGAGAGCATATCTAAGACCTAAAATTTGGCCACTTTAGATTATTTTTACTTTTAAATTATTTGAATTTATGCCAAGGCCATTTATGTTTTGAAGACATTTGCTTAGGTTCTTTAATTACCGGTAGGTTGGTGGCATTTGCATGCAATTTGTGCGAGATCAATAGCATCCCAACATTTCCATTTTAGAGAAACACTCCATTTGTTGTTGGGTTGACTAAATAGTTGCTATAAGCACTATCATTAATGGAGAAATGGCTGGTATGTGTGAGTAAACTCCATTATGCAGTTTTAGGTTAGTTTGGGTTACAGGTTAGGTTAGGTTTTAGGTTACGGTGTTCAGGTTTGATTAGGTGACAGGTTGATGATTAGATGACACATACAAACCTGTGAGAGTGTGTGTGTGTGTGTGTGTGTGTGTGTGTGTGTGTGTGTGTGTGTGTGTGTGTGTGTGTGTGTGTGTGTGTGTAAGAATGTCGCACATTGAAATGTGTAAATGTGATTATAATAGATTTACCGTCTGTGAAGAAAATGTCTGTAACCCTTTGTCATTCCATTTTCTTTCAGCCTGCCTGCCAGACAAAATATCAACAAAATATCATCGAATTAGGCAATATTTTGCTGTTTTTCCACGTTTTTGTGAATTTCCAGTTTATTGGTATTAATTCATTAAATATACGATAAAAATGACACAAACACATAATTGATTAGATAATAACCTTAAATACTTCATTTTCAATCATCTATTTGTTTCTCGTTGAAATACTGAGTAAGATATTGAAAACGGGAGAAGTTCGGTTTTTATTGCATATATCGACGTTTCAGCTGGAATAGAACGGTTTTACATGTACATCTTCCATCGGTAATATAAACGAAAAATCAGGAACATTTTAGTTAATTCTAATGAAAACACATTGATTTTTATCATTTGTATTGAAAACAACATTCTCATATGTCTTTTCTTGGATCTAAATAATACGAAACCTCGCTCTATGATTCGAAGTTAAAATCCTTAAATTTGTTTTAATAGTGACTTTTTTTACGTTTTTCAAGTTGTTTGATATTACGTAAATATTTTCATTTTTACCATAATTTCGATACTTTTTCACGTAGTAGCACGATATGTGATTTCGCCTTCAAATCTCAGAATTTCGCATAATATTGCATTTTAAGCAAGTTTTCTTCCTTTTGTTTCGTACTATAAATCATCGAATTTAGTAATATTTTGAAGTTTATCATCCCCCTTTTCCTTTATGTGATATAAACAAAATATCATCGAATTAGGCAATATTTTGCTGTTTTTCCACGTTTTTGTGAATTTCCAGTTTATTGGTATTAATTCATTAAATATACGATAAAAATGATACAAACACATAATTGATTAGATTTTAACCTTAAATACTTCATTTTCAATCATATATTTTTTCTCGTTGAAATACTGAGTAAGATATTGAAAACGGGAGAAGTTCGGTTTTTATTGCATATATCGACGTTTCAGCCGGAATAGAACGGTTTTACATGTACTTCTTCCATCGGTAATATAAACGAAAAATCAGGAACATTTTAGTTAATTCTAATGAAAACACATTGATTTTTATCATTTGTATTGGAAACAACATTCTCATATGTCTTTTCTTGGATCTAAATAATACGAAACCTCGCTCTACGATTCGAAGTTAAAATTTTCAAAATGTGAATAATATTGACTTTTTTCATGTTTTTCATGTAGTTTGATATTACGTAAATATATTCATTTTTACCAATATTTCGAAACTATTTCATGTAGTATCACGATATGTGATTTGGCCTTCATATATCAGATTTTCGCATAATACTGCATTTTAAGCAAGTTTCTTGCATTTTGTTTCGTACTAAACATCATCGAATTTAGCAATATTTTGACGTTTATCATTCCCTTTTTCCTTTATGTGATTTAAACAAAATATCACCGAATTAGGCAATATTTTGCCGTTTTTCAACGGTTTTGTGAATTTTCAGTTTATTGTTATTAATACATTAAATATACGATAAAAATTATGCAAACACGTAATTGATTAGAAGTTAATCTTAAATACCTCATTTTCCATCAACTATTTGTTTCTTGTTAAAATACTGAGTAAGATATTGAAAAGGGGAGAAGTTTAGGTTTAGGTTAGGTTGGGAAATAAGTCAGTGCTTTAAACAACCAACGGCTAAAAGGACAGACTCCAAGATTAATGCTCTATCTTGCTGGATCGAGCATTAATGTGCATTAAATTATTAATTTAAATTAAATTATTAAATTTTTAAATTATTAGCATTAAAGCATGAATTGGATCTATTTGTGTACTCACACATAGGTGTGTACACATAAATGAATAACTTGTTCCTTCTCGTCTCACAATCGGGGATTCAAGGGTTCGAATCCCGGTCGGACAGGGTTGTAATTGTTGGTAGCGTTTCCTTTCACCCAATGCCTTTATTCACCTAGAAGTAAATAGTGAGTTACTTGCATCCTTGTGAGTGAGTGAGGGTTAGTCACTAGCTGGACATTGTGGAATAGGTGTTATAAGCCTAACATATGTATATATTTAAACTGCTTGTTCCACGACTCAGTGATTTTACATGTGTTGACTAAATGATGCCTAAGAGAGCATATCTAAGACCTAAAATTTGGCCACTTTAGATTATTTTTACTTTTAAATTATTTGAATTTATGCCAAGGCCATTTATGTTTTGAAGACATTTGCTTAGGTTCTTTAATTACCGGTAGGTTGGTGGCATTTGCATGCAATTTGTGCGAGATCAATAGCATCCCAACATTTCCATTTTAGAGAAACACTCCATTTGTTGTTGGGTTGACTAAATAGTTGCTATAAGCACTATCATTAATGGAGAAATGGCTGGTATGTGTGAGTAAACTCCATTATGCAGTTTTAGGTTAGTTTGGGTTACAGGTTAGGTTAGGTTTTAGGTTACGGTGTTCAGGTTTGATTAGGTGACAGGTTGATGATTAGATGACACATACAAACCTGTGAGAACATAAGAACATAAGAACAAAGGTAACTGCAGAAGGCCTATTGGCCCATACGAGGCAGCTCCTATTCTATAACCACCCAATCGTGTGTGTGTGTGTGTGTGTGTGTGTGTGTGTGTGTGTGTGTGTGTGTGTGTGTGTGTGTGTGTGTGTGTGTGTGTGTGTGTGTGTAAGAATGTCGCACATTGAAATGTGTAAATGTGATTATAATAGTTTTTACCGTCTGTGAAGAAAATGTCTGTAACCCTTTGTCATTCCATTTTCTTTCAGCCTGCCTGCCAGACAAAATATCAACAAAATATCATCGAATTAGGCAATATTTTGCTGTTTTTCCACGTTTTTGTGAATTTCCAGTTTATTGGTATTAATTCATTAAATATACGATAAAAATGACACAAACACATAATTGATTAGATAATAACCTTAAATACTTCATTTTCAATCATCTATTTGTTTCTCGTTGAAATACTGAGTAAGATATTGAAAACGGGAGAAGTTCGGTTTTTATTGCATATATCGACGTTTCAGCCGAAATAGAACGGTTTTACATGTACATCTTCCATCGGTAATATAAACGAAAAATCAGGAACATTTTAGTTAATTCTAATGAAAACACATTGATTTTTATCATTTGTATTGGAAACAACATTCTCATATGTCTTTTCTTGGATCTAAATAATACGATACCTCGATACCTCGCTCTATGAATCGAAGTTAAAATCCTCAAATTTGGAATAATATTGACTTTTTTCACGTTTTTCATGTAGTTTGATATTACGTAAATATATTCATTTTTACCAATATTTCGATACTATTTCATATAGTGTCAGGATATGTGATTTGGCCCTCATATCTCAAATTTTCGCAAAATATTGCATTTAAGCAAGTTTTCTTGTATTTTGTTTCGTACTAAACATCATCGAATTTAGCAATATTTTAACGTTTATCATCCCCCTTTTCCTTTATGTGATTTAAACAAAATATCATCGAATTAGGCAATATTTTGCAGTTTTTCCACGTTTTTGTGAATTTCCAGTTTATTGGTATAAATTCAATAAATATACGATAAAAATGATGCAAACACGTAATTGATTAAATAATAAACTTAAATACTTCATCTTCAATCATCTATTTGTTTCTCGTTGAAATACTGAGTAAAATATTGAAAAGGGGAGAAATTCGGTTTTTATTGCATATATCGATGCTTCAGCTGGAATTGTGCGGTTTTACGTATACATCTTCTATCGGTAATATAAACGGAAAATCAGGAACATTTTAGTTAATTCTAATGAAAATACATTGAATTTTATCATTTGTATTGGAAACAACATTGTCATATGTCTTTTTTTGGATCTAAATAATACGAAACCTCGCTCTACGATTCGAAGTTAATCCCCTCAAATTTGGAATAATATTGACTTTTTTCACGTTTTTCATATAGTTTGATATTACGTAAATATATTCATTTTTACCAATATTTCGAAACTATTTCATGTAGTATCACGATATTTGATTTGGCCTTCATATTTTAGATTTTCGCATAATATTGCATTTTAAGCAAGTTTTCTTGCATTTTGTTTCGTACTAAACATCATCGAATTTAGCAATATTTTGTCGTTTATCATTCCCTTTTCCTTTATGTGATTTAAACAAAATATCACCGAATTAGGCAATATTTTGCCGTTTTTCAACGGTTTTGTGAATTTTCAGTTTATTGTTATTAATACAATAAATATACGATAAAAATTATGCAAACACGTAATTGATTAGAAATTAATCTTAAATACCTCATTTTCCATCAACTATTTGTTTCTTGTTAAAATACTGAGTAAGATATTGAAAAGGGGAGAAGTTTAGGTTTAGGTTAGGTTGGGAAATAAGTCAGTGCTTTAAACAACCAACGGCTAAAAGGACAGACTCCAAGATTAATGCTCTATCTTGCTGGATCGAGCATTAATGTGCATTAAATTATTAATTTAAATTAAATTATTACATTTTTAAATTATTAGCATTAAAGCATGAATTGGATCTATTTGTGTACTCACACATAGGTGAGTACACATAAATGAATAACTTGTTCCTTCTCGTCTCACAATCGGGGATTCAAGGGTTCGAATCCCGGTCGGACAGGGTTGTAATTGTTGGTAGCGTTTCCTTTCACCCAATGCCTTTATTCACCTAGAAGTAAATAGTGAGTTACTTGCATCCTTGTGAGTGAGTGAGGGTTAGTCACTAGTTGGACATTGTGGAATAGGTGTTATAAGCCTAACATATGTATATATATAAACTGCTTGTTCCACGACTCAGTGATTTTACATGTGTTGACTAAATGATGCCTAAGAGAGCATATCTAAGACTTAAAATTTGGCCACTTTTGATTATTTTTACTTTTAAATTATTTGAATTTATGCCAAGGCCATTTATGTTTTGATGACATTTGCTTAGGTTCTTTAATTACCGGTATGTTAGTGGCATTTGCATGCAATTTGTGCGAGATCAATAGCATCCCAACATTTCCATTTTAGAGAAACACTCCATTTGCTGTTGGTTTGACTAAATAGTTGCTATAAGCACTATCATTAATGGAGAAATGGCTGGTATGTTTGAGTAAACTCCATTATGCAGTTTTAGGTTAGTTTGGGTTACAGGTTAGGTTAGGCTTTAGGTTACGGTGTTCAGGTTTGATTAGGTGACAGGTTGATGATTAGATGACACATACAAACCTGTGAGTGTGTGTGTGTGTGTGTGTGTGTGTGTGTGTGTGTGTGTGTGTGTGTGTGTGTGTGTGTGTGTGTGTGTGTGTGTGTGTGTGTGTGTGTGTGTGTGTGTGTGTAAGAATGTCGCACATTGAAATGTGTAAATGTGATTATAATAGTTTTTACCGTCTGTGAAGAAAATGTCTGTAACCCTTTGTCATTCCATTTTCTTTCAGCCTGCCTGCCAGACATAATATCAACAAAATATCATCGAATTAGGCAATATTTTGCTGTTTTTCCACGTTTTGTGAATTTCCAGTTTATTGGTATTAATTCATTAAATATACGATAAAAATGACACAAACACATAATTGATTAGATAATAACCTTAAATACTTCATTTTCAATCATCTATTTGTTTCTCGTTGAAATACTGAGTAAGATATTGAAAACGGGAGAAGTTCGGTTTTTATTGCATATATCGACGTTTCAGCCGAAATAGAACGGTTTTACATGTACATCTTCCATCGGTAATATAAACGAAAAATCAGGAACATTTTAGTTAATTCTAATGAAAACACATTGATTTTTATCATTTGTATTGGAAACAACATTCTCATATGTCTTTTCTTGGATCTAAATAATACGATACCTCGATACCTCGCTCTATGATTCGAAGTTAAAATCCTCAAATTTGGAATAATATTGACTTTTTTCACGTTTTTCATGTAGTTTGATATTACGTAAATATATTCATTTTTACCAATATTTCGATACTATTTCATATAGTGTCAGGATATGTGATTTGGCCCTCATATCTCAAATTTTCGCAAAATATTGCATTTAAGCAAGTTTTCTTGTATTTTGTTTCGTACTAAACATCATCGAATTTAGCAATATTTTAACGTTTATCATCCCCCTTTTCCTTTATGTGATTTAAACAAAATATCATCGAATTAGGCAATATTTTGCAGTTTTTCCACGTTTTTGTGAATGTCCAGTTTATTGGTATAAATTCAATAAATATACGATAAAAATGATGCAAACACGTAATTGATTAAATAATAAACTTAAATACTTCATCTTCAATCATCTATTTGTTTCTCGTTGAAATACTGAGTAAAATATTGAAAAGGGGAGAAATTCGGTTTTTATTGCATATATCGATGCTTCAGCTGGAATTGTGCGGTTTTACGTGTACATCTTCTATCGGTAATATAAACGGAAAATCAGGAACATTTTAGTTAATTCTAATGAAAATACATTGAATTTTATCATTTGTATTGGAAACAACATTGTCATATGTCTTTTTTTGGATCTAAATAATACGAAACCTCGCTCTACGATTCGAAGTTAATCCCCTCAAATTTGGAATAATATTGACTTTTTTCACGTTTTTCATATAGTTTGATATTACGTAAATATATTCATTTTTACCAATATTTCGAAACTATTTCATGTAGTATCACGATATGTGATTTGGCCTTCATATCTCAGATTTTCGCATAATATTGCATTTTAAGCAAGTTTTCTTGCACTTTGTTTCGTACTAAACATCATCGAATTTAGCAATATTTTGACGGTTATCATTCCCTTTTCCTTTATGTGATTTAAACAAAATATCACCGAATTAGGCAATATTTTGCCGTTTTTCAACGGTTTTGTGAATTTTCAGTTTATTGTTATTAATACATTAAATATACGATAAAAATTATGCAAACACGTAATTGATTAGAAATTAATCATAAATACCTCATTTTCAATCAACTATTTGTTTCTCGTTAAAATACTGAGTAAGATATTGAAAAGGGGAGAAGTTCGGTTTTTATTGCATATATCGACGTTTCAGCCGGAATTGTGCGGTTTTACGTGTACATTTTCCATCGATAATTTAAACGGAAAATCAGGAACATTTTAGTTCATTCTAATGAAAACACATTGATTTTTATCATTTGTATTGGATACAACATTGTCATATGTCTTTTCTTGGATCTAAATAATACGAAACCTCGCTTTATGATTCGAAGTAAAAATCCTTAAATTTGGTTAAATAGTGACTTTTTTACGTTTTTCAAGTTGTTTGATATTACGTAAATATTTTCATTTTTACCATAATTTCGATACTTTTTCACGTAGTAGCACGATATGTGATTTCGCCTTCAAATCTCAAAATTTCGCATAATATTGCATTTTAAGCAAGTTTTCTTCCTTTTGTTTCGTACTATAAATCATCGAATTTAGTAATATTTTGACGTTTATCATCCTCCTTTTCCTTTATGTGATATAAACAAAATATCATCGAATTAGGCAATATTTTGCTGTTTTTCCACGTTTTTGTGAATTTCCAGTTTATTGGAATTCATTCATTAAATATACGATAAAAATGATACAAACACATAATTGATTAGATAATAACCTTAAATACTTCATTTTCAATCATCTATTTGTTTCTCGTTGAAATACTGAGTATGATATTGAAAACGGGAGAAGTTCGGTTTTTATTGCATATATCGACGTTTCAGCCGGAATAGAACGGTTTTACATGTACATCTTCCATCGGTAATATAAACGAAAAATCAGGAACATTTTAGTTAATTCTAATGAAAACACATTGATTTTTATCATTTGTATTGGAAACAACATTCTCATATGTCTTTTCTTGGATCTAAATAATACGAAACCTCGCTCTATGATTCGAAGTTAAAATCTTCAAATTTGGAATAATATTGACTTTTTCACATTTTTCATGTAGTTTGATATTACGTAAATATATTCATTTTTACCAATATTTCGATACTATTTCATGTAGTGTCAGGATATGTGATTTGGCCCTCATATCTCAAATTTTCGCAAAATATTGCATTTAAGCAAGTTTTCTTGTATTTTGTTTCGTACTAAACATCATCGAATTTAGCAATATTTTGACGTTTATCATCCCCCTTTTCCTTTATGTGATTTAAACAAAATATCATCGAATTAGGCAATATTTTGCTGTTTTTCCACGTTTTTGTGAATTTCCAGTTTATTGGTATTAATTCAATAAATATACGATAAAAATGATGTAAACACGTAATTGATTAAATAATAAACTTAAATACTTCATCTTCAATCATCTATTTGTTTCTCGTTGAAATACTGAGTAAGATATTGAAAACGGGAGAAGCTCGGTTTTTATTGCATATATCGACTTTTCAGCCGGAATAGAACGGTTTTACATATACATCTTCCATCGGTAATATAAACGAAAAATCAGGAACATTTTAGTTAATTCTAATGAAAACACATTGATTTTTATCATTTGTATTGAAAACAACATTCTCATATGTCTTTTCTTGGATCTAAATAATACGAAACCTCGCTCTATGATTCGAAGTTAAAATCCTTAAATTTGTTTTAATAGTGACTTTTTTTACGTTTTTCAAGTTGTTTGATATTACGTAAATATTTTCTTTTTACCATAATTTCGATACTTTTTCACGTAGTAGCACGATATGTGATTTCGCCTTCAAATCTCAGAATTTCGCATAATATTGCATTTTAAGCAGGTTTTCTTCCTTTTGTTTCGTACTATAAATCATCGAATTTAGTAATATTTTGACGTTTATCATCCCCCTTTTCCTTTATGTGATATAAACAAAATATCATCGAATTAGGCAATATTTTGCTGTTTTTCCACGTTTTTGTGAATTTCCAGTTTATTGGAATTAATTCATTAAATATACGATAAAAATGATACAAACACATAATTGATTAGATAATAACCTTAAATACTTCATTTTCAATCATCTATTTGTTTCTCGTTGAAATACTGAGTAAGATATTGAAAACGGGAGAAGTTCGGTTTTTATTGCATATATCGACGTTTCAGCCGGAATAGAACGGTTTTACATGTACATCTTCCATCGGTAATATAAACGAAAAATCAGGAACATTTTAGTTAATTCTAATGAAAACACATTGATTTTTATCATTTGTATTGGAAACAACATTCTCATATGTCTTTTCTTGGATCTAAATAATACGAAACCTCGCTCTATGATTCGAAGTAAAAATCTTCAAATTTGGAATAATATTGACTTTTTTCACGTTTTTCATGTAGTGTGATATTACGTAAATATATTCATTTTTACCAATATTTCGATACTATTTCATGTAGTGTCAGGATATGTGATTTGGCCCTCATATCTCAAATTTTCGCAAAATATTGCATTTAAGCAAGTTTTCTTGTATTTTGTTTCGTACTAAACATCATCGAATTTAGCAATATTTTGAAGTTTATCATCCCCCTTTTCCTTTATGTGATTTAAACAAAATATCATCGAATTAGGCAATATTTTGCTGTTTTCAACGTTTTTGTGAATTTCCAGTTTATTGGTATTAATTCAATAAATATTCGATAAAAATGATGCAAACACGTAATTGATTAAATAATAAACTTAAATACTTCATCTTCAATCATCTATTTGTTTCTCGTTGAAATACTGAGTAAGATATTGAAAAGGGGAGAAATTCGGTTTTTATTGCATATATCGACGCTTCAGCTGGAATTGTGCGGTTTTACGTGTACATCTTCTATCGGTAATATAAACGGAAAATCAGGAACATTTTAGTTAATTCTAATGAAAATACAATGAATTTTATCATTTGTATTGGAAACAACATTGTCATATGTCTTTTCTTGGATCTAAATAATACGAAACCTCGCTCTACGATTCGAAGTTTAAATCCTCAAATTTGGAATAATATTGACTTTTTTCACGTTTTTCATGTAGTTTGATATTACGTAAATATATTCATTTTTACCAATATTTCGAAACTATTTCATGTAGTATCACGATATGTGATTTGGCCTTCATATTTTAGATTTTCGCATAATATTGCATTTTAAGCAAGTTTTCTTGCATTTTGTTTCGTACTAAACATCATCGAATTTAGCAATATTTTGTCGTTTATCATTCCCTTTTCCTTTATGTGATTTAAACAAAATATCACCGAATTAGGCAATATTTTGCCGTTTTTCAACGGTTTTGTGAATTTTCAGTTTATTGTTATTAATACAATAAACATACGATAAAAATTATGCAAACACGTAATTGATTAGAAATTAATCTTAAATACCTCATTTTCCATCAACTATTTGTTTCTTGTTAAAATACTGAGTAAGATATTGAAAAGGGGAGAAGTTTAGGTTTAGGTTAGGTTGGGAAATAAGTCAGTGCTTTAAACAACCAACGGCTAAAAGGACAGACTCCAAGATTAATGCTCTATCTTGCTGGATCGAGCATTAATGTGCATTAAATTATTAATTTAAATTAAATTATTACATTTTTAAATTATTAGCATTAAAGCATGAATTGGATCTATTTGTGTACTCACACATAGGTGAGTACACATAAATGAATAACTTGTTCCTTCTCGTCTCACAATCGGGGATTCAAGGGTTCGAGTCCCGGTCGGACAGGGTTGTAATTGTTGGTAGCGTTTCCTTTCACCCAATGCCTTTATTCACCTAGAAGTAAATAGTGAGTTACTTGCATCCTTGTGAGTGAGTGAGGGTTAGTCACTAGTTGGACATTGTGGAATAGGTGTTATAAGCCTAACATATGTATATATATAAACTGCTTGTTCCACGACTCAGTGATTTTACATGTGTTGACTAAATGATGCCTAAGAGAGCATATCTAAGACTTAAAATTTGGCCACTTTTGATTATTTTTACTTTTAAATTATTTGAATTTATGCCAAGGCCATTTATGTTTTGATGACATTTGCTTAGGTTCTTTAATTACCGGTATGTTAGTGGCATTTGCATGCAATTTGTGCGAGATCAATAGCATCCCAACATTTCCATTTTAGAGAAACACTCCATTTGTTGTTGGTTTGACTAAATAGTTGCTATAAGCACTATCATTAATGGAGAAATGGCTGGTATGTTTGAGTAAACTCCATTATGCAGTTTTAGGTTAGTTTGGGTTACAGGTTAGGTTAGGCTTTAGGTTACGGTGTTCAGGTTTGATTAGGTGACAGGTTGATGATTAGATGACACATACAAACCTGTGAGTGTGTGTGTGTGTGTGTGTGTGTGTGTGTGTGTGTGTGTGTGTGTGTGTGTGTGTGTGTGTGTGTGTGTGTGTAAGAATGTCGCACATTGAAATGTGTAAATGTGATTATAATAGTTTTTACCGTCTGTGAAGAAAATGTCTGTAACCCTTTGTCATTCCATTTTCTTTCAGCCTGCCTGCTTGCCTGCCTGCCTGCCTGCCAGAGAAAATATCAACAAAATATCATCGAATTAGGCAATATTTTGCTGTTTTTCCACGTTTTTGTGAATTTCCAGTTTATTGGTATTAATTCATTAAATATACGATAAAAATGACACAAACACATAATTGATTAGATAATAACCTTAAATACTTCATTTTCAATCATCTATTTGTTTCTCGTTGAAATACTGAGTAAGATATTGAAAACGGGAGAAGTTCGGTTTTTATTGCATATATCGACGTTTCAGCCGAAATAGAACGGTTTTACATGTACATCTTCCATCGGTAATATAAACGAAAAATCAGGAACATTTTAGTTAATTCTAATGAAAACACATTGATTTTTATCATTTGTATTGGAAACAACATTCTCATATGTCTTTTCTTGGATCTAAATAATACGATACCTCGATACCTAGCTCTATGATTCGAAGTTAAAATCCTCAAATTTGGAATAATATTGACTTTTTTCACGTTTTTCATGTAGTTTGATATTACGTAAATATATTCATTTTTTACCAATATTTCGATACTATTTCATGTAGTGTCAGGATATGTGATTTGGCCCTCATATCTCAAATTTTCGCAAAATATTGCATTTAAGCAAGTTTTCTTGTATTTTGTTTCGTACTAAACATCATCGAATTTAGCAATATTTTGACGTTTATCATCCCCCTTTTCCTTTATGTGATTTAAACAAAATATCATCGAATTAGGCAATATTTTGCAGTTTTTCCACGTTTTTGTGAATTTCCAGTTTATTGGTATAAATTCAATAAATATACGATAAAAATGATGCAAACACGTAATTGATTAAATAATAAACTTAAATACTTCATCTTCAATCATCTATTTGTTTCTCGTTGAAATACTGAGTAAAATATTGAAAAGGGGAGAAATTCGGTTTTTATTGCATATATCGATGCTTCAGCTGGAATTGTGCGGTTTTACGTGTACATCTTCTATCGGTAATATAAACGGAAAATCAGGAACATTTTAGTTAATTCTAATGAAAATACATTGAATTTTATCATTTGTATTGGAAACAACATTGTCATATGTCTTTTTTTGGATCTAAATAATACGAAATCTCGCTCTACGATTCGAAGTTAAAATCCTCAAATTTGGAATAATATTGACTTTTTTCACGTTTTTCATATAGTTTGATATTACGTAAATATATTCATTTTTACCAATATTTCGAAACTATTTCATGTAGTATCACGATATGTGATTTGGCCTTCATATCAGAGAGATGCAGATGCTCAAGAGAGTGATGCAGAGGCTAAACAGATTTATGCAGAGGCTTAAGAGAGTGATGCAGAGGCTTAAGAGAGTGATGCAGAGGCTTAAGAGAGGGATGCAGGGGCTCAAGAGAGGGATGCAGAGGCTCAAGAGAGTGATGCAGAGGCTAAAGAGAGAGATGCAGAGGCTAAAGAGAGTGATGCAGAGGCTCAAGAGAGTGATGCAGAGACTCAAGAGAATGATGTAGAGGCTTAAGAGAGAGATGCAGAGGCTCAAGAGAATGATGCAGAGGCTCAAGAGAGTGATGCAGAAGATGAAGAGAGGGATGCCGAGGCTTAAAAGAGTGATGCAGAGGATCAAGAGACGGATGCAGAGGCTCAAAAGACTCTTGCAGAGGCTCAAGAGAGAAATGCAGATGGTCAAGAGAGTGATGCAGAGGCTCAAGAGAGTGATGCAGTGGATCAAACGAGTGATGCAAAGGCTCAAGAGAGTGATGCAGAGACTCAAGAGAGTGATGCAGAGGCTCAAGAGAGTGATGCAGAGGCTTAAGAGAGTGATGCAGAGGCTCAAGAGAATGATGCAGAGGCTCAAGAGAGTGATGCAGAAGATGAAGAGAGGGATGCTGAGGCTTAAAAGAGTGATGCAGAGGATCAAGAGACGGATGCAGAGGCTCAAGAGAGTGATGCAGATGCTCAAGAGAGAAATGCAGAGGGTCAAGAGAGTGATGCAGAGGCTCAAGAGAGTGATGCAGAGGCTCAAGAGAGTGATGCAGAGGATCAAACGAGTGTTGCAAAGGCTCAAGAGAGTGATTCAGAGACTCAAGAGAGTGATGCAGAGGCTCAAGAGAGTGATGCAGAGGCTTAAGAGAGTGATGCAGAGGCTCAAGAGAGGGATGCAGGGGCTCAAGAGAGGGATGCAGAGGCTCAAGCGAGGGATGCAGAGGCACAAGAGAGGGATGCAGAGGCTCTTGAGAGTGACGCAGAGGCTCAAGAGAGGGATGCAGAGGCTTAAGAGAGTGATGCAAAGGCTCAGGAGAGGGATGCAGAGGCTCATGAGAGGGATGCAGAGTCTTAAGAAAGTGATGCAGAGGCTCAAAAAAGTGATGCAGAGGCTTAAAAGTGATGCAGAGGCTGAAGAGAGTGTTGCAGAGGCTTAAGAGAGGGATGCAGAGGCTCAAGAGAGGGATGCAGAGGCTTAAGAGAGTGATGCAGAGGCTCAAGAGAGTGATGCAGAGGCTCAAGAGAGTGATGCAGAGGCTTGAGAGAGGGATGCAGGGGCTCAAGAGAGTAATGCAGAGACTCAAGAGACGGATGCAGAGGCTCAAGAGAGTGATGCAGAGGCTCATGAGAGTGATGCAGAAGCTCAAGAGAGTGATGCAGAGGCTCTCGAGAGTGATGCAGAGGCTTAAGAGAGGGATGCAGAGGCTTAAGAGAGTGATGCAGAGGCTCAAGAGAGTGTTGCAGAGGATTAAGAGAGGGATGCCGAGGCTCAAGAGAGTGATGCAGAAGCTCAAGAGAGGGATGCAGAGGCTTAAGAGAGTGATGCAGAGGCCGAAGAGAGTGATGCAGAGGCTTAATAGAGGGGGTCAGAGGGTAAAGAGAGTGTTGCATAGGCTTAATAGAGAGATGCAGATGCTCAAGAGAGTGATGCAGAGGCTAAAAAGATTTATGCAGAGGCTTAAGAGAGTGATGCAGAGGCTTAAGAGAGTGATGCAGAGGCTTAAGAGAGGGATGCAGGGGCTCAAGAGAGGGATGCAGAGGCTCAAGAGAGTGATGCAGAGGCTAAAGAGAGAGATGCAGAGGCTAAAGAGAGTGATGCAGAGGCTCAAGAGAGTGATGCAGAGACTCAAGAGAATGATGTAGAGGCTTAAGAGAGAGATGCAGAGGCTCAAGAGAATGATGCAGAGGCTCAAGAGAGTGATGCAGAAGATGAAGAGAGGGATGCCGAGGCTTAAAAGAGTGATGCAGAGGATCAAGAGACGGATGCAGAGGCTCAAAAGACTCTTGCAGAGGCTCAAGAGAGAAATGCAGATGGTCAAGAGAGTGATGCAGAGGCTCAAGAGAGTGATGCAGAGGCTCAAGAGAGTGATGCAGTGGATCAAACGAGTGATGCAAAGGCTCAAGAGAGTGATGCAGAGACTCAAGAGAGTGATGCAGAGGCTCAAGAGAGTGATGCAGAGGCTTAAGAGAGTGATGCAGAGGCTCAAGAGAATGATGCAGAGGCTCAAGAGAGTGATGCAGAAGATGAAGAGAGGGATGCTGAGGCTTAAAAGAGTGATGCAGAGGATCAAGAGACGGATGCAGAGGCTCAAGAGAGTGATGCAGATGCTCAAGAGAGAAATGCAGAGGGTCAAGAGAGTGATGCAGAGACTCAAGAGAGTGATGCAGAGGCTCAAGAGAGTGATGCAGAGGATCAAACGAGTGTTGCAAAGGCTCAAGAGAGTGATTCAGAGACTCAAGAGAGTGATGCAGAGGCTCAAGAGAGTGATGCAGAGGCTTAAGAGAGTGATGCAGAGGCTCAAGAGAGTGATGCAGAGTGATGGTACAGTCTCCGTGGTGTAGTGGTAAGACATTCGTCTGGCGTTCCCCGAGCGCTATGTCATGGGTTCGTATCCTGGCCGGGGAGGATTTACTGGGCGTAATTCCTTAACTGTAGCGTCTGTTTAACGCAACAGTAAAATGTGTACTTGGATGAAAAAACGATTCTTCGCGGCAAAGGATCGTATTCCAGGGACCTGCCCGAAACGCTATGCGTACTAGTGACTGTAATAGAATGTAACAACTCTTGTATATATCTGAAAAAAAAATCAAGAGAGTGATGCAGACGCTCGAGAGAGTGATGCAGAGGCTCAAGAGAGCGATTCAGAGGCTCAAGAGAGGGATTAAGAGGCTTAAGAGAGGGATTAAGAGGCTTAAGAGAGTGATGCAGAGGATGAGGAGAGTGTTGCAGAGGCTCAAGCGATTGATGCAGAGGCTCAAGAGAGTGATGCAGAGGCTCAAGAGAGTGATGCAGAGGCTCAAGAGAATGATGCAGAGACTCAAGAGAGATATGGAGAGGCTCAAGAGAGTGATGCAGAGGCTTACGAGAGTGATGCAGAGGATCAAAAGAGGGATCCAAAGGCTTAAGAGAATGATGCAAAGGCTCAAGAGAGGGATGCAGAGGCTCATGAGAGGGAAGCAGGAGTTCAAGAGACGGATGCAGAGGCTCATGAAACACTCACACACACACAACCATAGACTGTGATAAGGGAGACCATCTGAGGGGACACAGATGGCCTCCTGAAACCACAGAAGTAACCGGACACTCCGGTCCGGTTACATCATCCGGACACTCACAGTGAAACTGACACTCACACACTGACACACATCCATAGACACAAACTGTGATAAGGGAGACCATCTGAGGGGACACAGATGGCCTCCTGAAACCATAATCATCCGGACACTCACAGGGACCCCCACACTCACCCGGACACTCACACTAACACACTGACACACATCCATAGACAAAAACTGTGATAAGGGAGACCATCTGAGGGGGACACAGATGGCCTCCTGGACCCACAGGGTCCATATCCATACAGATCAATATTTAAATATACATATATATTTATAAATATAATTTTTTTATATATTTTATTTATTTATTTAAATAAATATTATTTATTTAAAAATAATAAATTTTATATATTTAAATATATCATTTTTTTCGTATATTTTATTATATAATAAATTTATTTATTTATATAATTTATATAATTATATAAATATATGGATCTTATGGATCTTATATTAGATCCAAGATTTGGACCACACACACAAGATTTGGGATCCAAGAGTCAATGCTCGATCCTGAAAGCACAAATAGGTGAGTACACACACACATACACACACACACACACACACACACACACACACACACACACACACACACACACACACACACACACACACACAAACACACACACACACACACACACACACACACACAGATGTAGTGTGTGTGTGTACTCACACACAATGGATGCACATCCATTGTGTGCACAGTGTGTGTGCACAGTGTGTACTCACACACAGGATGCACAATCAAAGATGTAGGCTAGCTAAGCAGCAAAGTAAAAGGGCATGGAGAAACTATAGGAATAACAGGACACTGGAGAGCAGAGAAAGATACCAGAATGCCAGGAATGAATATGTCAGGATGAGAAGAGAGGCAGAAAGACAATACGAAAATGACATCGCAAGCAAGGCAAAGACTCAGCCTAAATTGTTGCATAGCCACATTAGGAGAAAAACAACAGTAAAGGAACAGGTTATGAGATTAAGGATAGGGGCGGAAGGATTCACTACAAATGACAAGGAAGTGTGTGAGGAATTGAATAAGAAATTCCAGGAGGTCTTCACCTTAGAACAAGGAGAAATTCCAGAGGTAAGTGAGGGAATAGCTAACCAGGAACCACTGGAAGAGTTTGAGATTACCAGTGGGGAAGTAAGGAAGTGTTTACTAGAGTTGGACGTGACGAAGGCTATAGGCCCAGATGGAATCTCCCCTTGGGTTCTAAAGGAAGGAGCAAGAGAACTGAGCCTACCACTCTCCATAGTGTATAACAAATCACTGGCAACAGGGGAACTGCCAGATACTTGGAAAGCAGCTAACGTAGTCCCGATATACAAGAAAGGGGATAGACAGGAGGCACTGAACTACAGGCCAGTGTCCCTAACCTGCATACCATGCAAGCTGATGGAGAAGATTGTGCGAAAAAAACTAGTGGAGCATCTGGAGCGAAGGAACTTTGTAACACAGCATCAACATGGGTTCAGGGATGGCAGGTCCTGCCTCACAGGGTTACTTGAATTCTACGACCAGGCAACAAAAATAAGGCAAGAAAGAGAAGGGTGGGCAGACTGCATATTTTTGGATTGTCAGAAAGCCTTTGATACAGTGCCACACAAGAGGCTAGTGCGAAAGTTGGAGATGCAGGCTGGAGTGAGAGGGAAGGTACTCCGGTGGATAGAGGAATACCTAAGCAACAGGAGACAACGAGTCTGTGTGAGGGGTGAGGTCTCAGATTGGCGAGACGTCACAAGTGGAGTCCCGCAGGGGTCAGTCCTTGGACCTATACTGTTTCTGGTATATGTAAATGATCTCCCAGAGGGTATAGATTCGTTCCTCTCAATGTTTGCCGACGATGCAAAAATTATGAGGAGGATTGAAACAGAGGATGATAGTAGGAGGCTACAAGATGACCTGGATAGACTGAGTGAATGGTCCAACAAATGGCTGTTGAAGTTCAACCCGAGTAAATGCAAAGTAATGAAACTAGGCAGTGGAAACAGGAGGCCAGGCACAGGATACAGAATAGGAGATGAAGTACTTAATGAAACAGACAGAGAGAAAGATCTAGGAGTTGATATCACACCAAACCTGTCTCCTGAAGCCCACATAAAGAGAATAACGTCTGCGGCATATGCGAGGCTGGCTAACATCAGAACGGCGTTCAGGAACCTGTGTAAGGAATCATTCAGAATCTTGTACACCACATATGTAAGACCAATCCTGGAGTATGCGGCCCCAGCATGGAGCCCGTACCTTGTCAAGCACAAGACGAAGCTGGAAAAAGTCCAAAGGTATGCTACTAGACTAGTCCCAGAACTAAGAGGCATGAGTTATGAGGAAAGGCTGCGGGAAATGCACCTCACGACACTGGAAGACAGAAGAGTAAGGGGGGACATGATCACAACCTACAAAATCCTCAGGGGAATCGACCGGGTAAACAAGGACGAACTTTTCAACACTGGTGGGACGCGAACAAGGGGACACAGGTGGAAGCTGAGTACCCAAATGAGCCACAGAGACGTTAGAAAGAACTTTTTCAGTGTCAGAGTAGTTAGCAAATGGAATGCATTAGGAAGTGATGTGGTGGAGGCTGACTCCATTCACAGTTTCAAGTGTAGATATGATAGAGCCCAATAGGCTCAGGAATCTGTACACCAGTTGATTGACGGTTGAGAGGCGGGACCAAAGAGCCAGAGCTCAACCCCCGCAAGCACAATTAGGTGAGTACAATTAGGTGAGTACACACACACACACACACACACACACACACACACACACACACACACACACACACACACACACACACACACACACACACACACACACAGGCTGCAGAGATGGTCAGAGAAATGGCTACTGGAGTTTAACACCAGTAAATGTAAAGTTATGGAAATGGGATCAGGTGACAGGAGACCAAAGGGACAGTACACAATGAAGGGGAACAGCCTACCTGTAACGATTCGAGAAAGAGACCTGGGAGTGGATGTGACACCTAATCTAACTCCTGAGGCACATATAAATAGGATAACGAAAGCAGCGTACTCTACACTGGCGAAAATTAGAACTTCATTCAGAAACCTAAATGAGGAAGCTTTTAGGGCGCTTTACACTGCCTACGTGAGACCCGTCTTGTAGTATGCCGCGCCATCATGGAGCCCCCACCTGAAGAAACATATAAAGAAACTGGAGAAGGTTCAGAGGTTTGCGACGAGGCTTGTCCCAGAGCTACGAGGGATGGGATATGAAGAGCGGCTGAAGGAACTGAACCTTACGACACTAGAGAAAAGAAGGGAGAGAGGAGATATGATAGGGACATATAAAATACTCAGGGGAATTGACAAAGTGGAAATAGATCAAATGTTCACACGTAATAATAACAGAACGAGGGGACATGGGTGGAAACTGGAAACTCAGATGAGGCACAGAGATGTTAGGAAGTTTTCTTTATGCGTGAGAGTAGTAGAAAAATGGAATGCACTTGGGGAACAGGTTGTGGAAGCAAATACTATTCATACTTTTAAAACTAGGTATGATACGGAAATGGGACAGGAGTCATTGCTGTAAACAACCGATAGCTAGAAAGGCGGGATCCAAGAGTCAATGCTCGATCCTGCAAGCACATATAGGTGGGTGAGTACATATAGGTTAGTACACACACACACACACACACACACACACACACACAGGCGGGACCAAAAAGCCAGAGCTCAACCCCTGCAAACAGAACCAGGTGAGAATACACACACACACGCACACACACACACACACACACACACACACACACACACACACACACACACACACACACACACTCACATACACACAAACACACACACACACACACACACACACACACACACACACACACACACACACACACACACACACACACACACACACACACACACACACACACACACACACACACACACACACACACATACACACACACACACACACACACAAACACACACACACACACACACAAACACACACACACACACACTTGGGGCCTCGTAGCCTGGTGGATAGCGCGCAGGACTCGTAATTCTGTGGCGCGGGTTCGATTCGCGCACGAGGCAGAAACAAATGGGCAAAGTTTCTTTCACCCTAAGTGCCCCTGTTATCTAACAGTAAATTGGTACCTGGGAGTTAGTCAGCTGTCACGGGCTGCTTCCTGGTGTGTGTGTGTGTGGTGTGGGGGGAAAAAAAAAGTAGTTAGTAAACAGTTGATTGACAGTTGAGAGGCGGGCCGAAAGAGCAAAGCTCAACCCCCGCAAAACACAACTAGTAAACACACACACACACACACACACTAGTTGATAATGGACTGTTTTGTGTTCGTATCCATGTGTACTATTGTCATGACCGACAGACACGTGAAGCTGTATGTGTTTATGTGTACCTGTAATTAAACTGACATTTGTACGGTAATTATCTGTATGTGTCCATTTTAAAGGTACATATTTGTGAATGTTTATTTATGTAAATTGATTGACATATGTACGTATGCCCGCGTTTAGTGTTACTGTAATTTATATGGTTAACATGTATACGTTTGAATGACATAGTTTCCCATTATTGTCACATTTTTGTTACTGTTTCGCTGTTCACTCTCACTCTCTGACCCCCGTCGACTAATTGTGCTCACGTGTGTTTGTTGAAGGTACGGTAACCATTGGCTTTTTACCCAATAAGTTGCAACTATTTGCAAACAAACATTACTGAAGAACATCTATGTTTCTGATAAATATTCTTTTTCCTAACATACAAGTCAATCACACAGTACCTAACCTCAGTCAGAAACACTTTTCTTACTATCTCTCAAAACGTCTTTTGCATATATATCCTATCTTAATCAATTTATAATTTAAATTCATAACTGGCAACCCTCTTCCAGCGCCTTCAAGGCCACCAAACATCATTCCTTTCCATTAACCTCTCCCAAATTATCTTTTGCACCAATACACACACTAGGGGGCTTTATAGCTGAGTGGACAGCGCTCTCGACTCGTAATCTTAGGGTCAAAGTTCGATCCCCCGGTGATGGCGCAAACGAAAATCAGCAGAGTTTCATTCATTCTGATGCTCCTCTTACCGAGCAGTACATAGGTACTTGGGCATTAGACACCTGTTACGGGCTGCTTTCTTGGTGTGTGTATGTGGATTTTTTTTTATTAGCTAGTAAAAATTGATAGATTCACAGTTGAGAGGCGGGCCGAAAGAGCAGAGCTCAACCCTCGCAAGAACAACTAGGTGAACACAACTAGATAAATACTAACTAACCACGATCTCGTATAATCTACTACACACGCTACCACCTCCCCCCACTCCCTAAATCACTCTTCATAAGTCATTAAAAATATAAAGCAAATCAATTAATACACCAAAACTACTAACTATAAATAAAGGAACCAAATTTTAAACATACAGCGACTCCAGCGTGGTCTAGTCGGAGGAGAACGTGTTCTCATCTGGATAGATTGCGATCGAGCCTGTCGGAACGGTTGTGTAACTGCAGGGCACAAATATTTGTGTGTCCCCTCCGGTAGCTTCCTCTGTTTCGACAGGTTCCCTGGATAGCTGGAATTGGCCTGGCCCTAGGAAAGTGGGGAAGGGGTGAAACCGTTGGGCCCACGGATGGATACCTTGGATCCATAGACCTAGGGTAGGTCTAATCACCTGGGATTCGAACCCATGGTGGGAATAAGGGAGGAGATTTGGGGGAGGAGGGAGACAAATGGTTCCCGGAACCAAACCTCATATATATCCGGACACTCACACACACACACCCTTATCCGAACATTCACAGGGACACACACACACACATCCATAGACTGTAATAAGGGAGACCATCTGAGGGGACACAGATGGCCTCCTGAAACCACAGATGTAACCGGACACTCCGGTCCGGTTACATCATCCAGACACTCACAGTGACACTCACACTCACACACTGACACACATCCATAGACACAAACTGTGATAAGGGAGACCATCTGAGGGGAAACAGATGGCCTCCTGAAACCATAATCATCCGGACACTCACAGGGACCCCCACACTCACCCGGACACTCACACTAACACACTGACACACATCCATAGACAAAAACTGTGATAAGGGAGACCATCTGAGGGGACACAGATGGCCTCCTGGACCCACAGGGTCCATATCCATGCAGATAAATATTTAAATATACATATATATTTATATATATAATTTTTTTATATATTTTATTTATTTATTTAAATAAATATTATTTATTTAAAAATAATAAATTTTATATATTTTATATATCATTTTTTTCATATATTTTATTATATAATAAATTTATTTATTTATATAATTTATATAATTATATAAATATATGGATCTTATGGATCTTATATAAGAACCAAGATTTGGACCACACACACAAGATTTGGGATCCAAGAGTCAATGCTCGATCCTGCAAGCACAAATAGGTGAGTACACACACACACACACACACACAGGCGGGACCAAAAAGCTCAACCCCTGCAAACAAAACCAGGTGAGAATACACACACACACACACACACACACACACACATACACACACACACACACACACACACACACACACACACACACACACACACACACACACACACACACACACGCACACACACACACACACACACACACACACTAGTTGATAATGGACTGTTTTGTGTTCGTATCCATGTGTACTATTGTCATGACCGACAGACACGTGAAGCTGTATGTGTTTATGTGTACCTGTAATTAAACTGACATGTGTACGGTAATTATATGTATGTGTCCATTTTAAAGGTACATATTTGTGAATGTTTATTTATGTAAATTGATTGACATATGTACGTATGCCCGCGTTTAGTATTATTGTAATTTATATGGTTCACATGTATACGTTTGAATGACATAGTTTCCCATTACTGTCACATTTTTTGTTACTGTTTCGCTGTTCGACAGCGAAAGCATAAGAGAGCATATCTAAGACCTAAAATTTGGCCACTTTAGATTATTTTTACTTTTAAATTATTTGAATTTAGGCCAAGGCCATTTATGTTTTGAAGACATTTGCTTAGGTTCTTTAATTACCGGTAGGTTGGTGGCATTTGCATGCAATTTGTGCGAGATCAATAGCATCCCAACATTTCCATTTTAGAGAAACACTCCATTTGTTGTTGGTTTGACTAAATAGTTGCTATAAGCACTATCATTAATGGAGAAATGGCTGGTATGTGTGAGTAAACTCCATTATGCAGTTTTAGGTTAGTTTGGGTTACAGGTTAGGTTAGGTTTTAGGTTACGGTGTTCAGGTTTGATTAGGTGACAGGTTGACGATTAGATGACACATACAAACCTGCGAGTGTGTGTGTGTGTGTGTGTGTGTGTGTGTGTGTGTGTGTGTGTGTGTGTGTGTGTGTGTGTGTGTGTGTGTGTGTGTGTGTGTGTGTAAGAATGTCGCACATTGAAATGTGTAAATGTGATTATAATAGTTTTTACCGTCTGTGAAGAAAATGTCTGTAACCCTTTGTCATTCCATTTTCTTTCAGCCTGCCTGCTTGCCTGCCTGCCTGCCTGCCAGACAAAATATCAACAAAATATCATCGAATTAGGCAATATTTTGCTGTTTTTCCACGTTTTTGTGAATTTCCAGTTTATTGGTATTAATTCATTAAATATACGATAAAAATGATACAAACACATAATTGATTAGATAATAACCTTAAATACTTCATTTTCAATCATCTATTTGCTTCTCGTTGAAATACTGAGTAAGATATTGAAAACGGGAGAAATTCGGTTTTTATTGCATATATCGACGATTCAGCTGGAATTGTGCGGTTTTACGTGTACATCTTCCATCGGTAATATAAACGAAAAATCAGGAACATTTTAGTTAATTCTAATGAAAACACATTGATTTTTATCATTTGTATTGAAAACAACATTCTCATATGTCTTTTCTTGGATCTAAATAATACGAAACCTCGCTCTATGATTCGAAGTTAAAATCCTCTAATTTGGAATAATATTGACTTTTTTCACGTTTTTCATGTAGTTTGATATTACGTAAATATATTCATTTTTACCAATATTTCGATACTATTTCATGTAGTGTCAGGATATGTGATTTGGCCCTCATATCTCAAATTTTCGCAAAATATTGCATTTAAGCAAGTTTTCTTGTATTTTGTTTCGTACTAAACATCATCGAATTTAGCAATATTTTGACGTTTATCATTCCCTTTTCCTTTATGTGATTTAAACAAAATATCACCGAATTAGGCAATATTTTGCCGTTTTTCAACGGTTTTGTGATTTTTCATTTTATTGTTATTAATACATTAAATATACGATAAAAATTATGCAAACACGTAATTGATTAGAAATTAATCTTAAATACCTCATTTTCCATCAACTATTTGTTTCTTGTTAAAATACTGAGTAAGATATTGAAAAGGGGAGAAGTTTAGGTTTGGGTTAGGTTGGGAAATAAGTCAGTGCTTTAAACAACCAACGGCTAAAAGGACAGACTCCAAGATTAATGCTCTATCTTGCTGGATCGAGCATTAATGTGCATTAAATTATTAATTTAAATTAAAATTTTAAATTTTTAAATTATTAGCATTAAAGCATGAATTGGATCTATTTGTGTACTCACACATAGGTGAGTACACATAAATGAATAACTTGTTCCTTCTCGTCTCACAATCGGGGATTCAAGGGTTCGAATCCCGGTCGGACAGGGTTGTAATTGTTGGTAGCGTTTCCTTTCACCAAATGCCTTTATTCACCTAGAAGTAAATAGTGAGTTACTTGCATCCTTGTGAGTGAGTGAGGGTTAGTCACTAGTTGGACATTGTGGAATAGGTGTTATAAGCCTAACATATGTATATATATAAACTGCTTGTTATACGACTCAGTGATTTTACATGTGTTGACTAAATGATGCCTAAGAGAGCATATCTAAGACCTAAAATTTGGCAACTTTTGATTATTTTTACTTTTAAATTATTTGAATTTATGCCAAGGCCATTTATGTTTTGAAAACATTTGCTTAGGTTCTTTAATTACCGGTAGGTTGGTGGCATTTGCATGCAATTTATGCGAGATCAATAGCATCCCAACATTTCCATTTTAGAGAAACACTCCATTTGCTGTTGGTTTGACTAAATAGTTGCTATAAGCACTATCATTAATGGAGAAATGGCTGGTATGTGTGAGTAAACTCCATTATGCAGTTTTAGGTTAGTTTGGGTTACAGGTTAGGTTAGGTTTTAGGTTACGGTGTTCAGGTTTGATTAGGTGACAGGTTGATGATTAGATGACACATACAAACCTGTGAGTGTGTGTGTGTGTGTGTGTGTGTGTGTGTGTGTGTGTGTGTGTGTGTGTGTGTGTGTGTGTGTGTGTGTGTGTGTGTGTGTGTGTGTGTGTGTGTGTGTGTGTGTGTGTGTGTGTGTGTGTGTAAGAATGTCGCACATTGAAATGTGTAAATGTGATTATAATAGTTTTTACCATCTGTGAAGAAAATGTCTGTAACCCTTTGTCATTCCATTTTCTTTCAGCCTGCCTGCTTGCCTGCCTGCCTGCCTGCCAGACAAAATATCAACAAAATATCATCGAATTAGGCAATATTTTGCTGTTTTTCCACGTTTTTGTGAATTTCCAGTTTGTTAATATTAATTCAATAAATATACGATAAAAATGATGCAAACACGTAATTGATTAAATAATAAACTTAAATACTTCATCTTCAATCTTCTATTTGTTTCTCGTTGAAATACTGAGTAAGATATTGAAAAGGGGAGAAATTCGGTTTTTATTGCATATATCGACGCTTCAGCTGGAATTGTGCGGTTTTACGTGTACATCTTCTATCGGTAATATAAACGGAAAATCAGGAACATTATAGTTAATTCTAATGAAAATACATGGAATTTTATCATTTGTATTGGAAACAACATTGTCATATGTTTTTTATTGGATCTAAATAATACGAAACCTCGCTCTACGATTCGAAGTTTAAATCCTCAAATTTGGAATAATATTGACTTTTTTCACGTTTTTCATGTAGTTTGATATTACGTAAATATATTCATTTTTACCAATATTTCGAAACTATTTCATGTAGTATCACGATATGTGATTTGGCCTTCATATTTTAGATTTTCGCATAATATTGCATTTTAAGCCAGTTTTCTTGCATTTTGTTTTGTACTAAACATCATCGAATTTAGCAATATTTTGACATTTATCATTCCCTTTTCCTTTATGTGATTAACAAAATATCACTGAATTAGGCAATATTTTGCCGTTTTTCAACGGTTTTGTGAATTTTCAGTTTATTGTTATTAATACAATAAATATACGATAAAAATTATGCAAACACGTAATTGATTAGAAATTAATCTTAAATACCTCATTTTCCATCAACAATTTGTTTCTTGTTAAAATACTGAGTAAGATATTGAAAAGGGGAGAAGTTTAGGTTTAGGTTAGGTTGGGAAATAAGTCAGTGTTTTAAACAACCAACGGCTAAAAGGACAGACTCCAAGATTAATGCTCTTTCTTGCTGGATCGAGCATTAATGTGCATTAAATTATTAATTTAAATTAAATTATTAAATTTTTAGATTATTAGCATTAAAGCATGAATTGGATCTATTTGTGTACTCACACATAGGTGAGTACACATAAATGAAAAACTTGTTCCTTCTCGTCTCACAATCGGGGATTCAAGGGTTCGAATCCCGGTCGGACAGGGTTGTAATTGTTGGTAGCGTTTCCTTTCACCCAATGCCTTTATTTACCTAGAAATAAATAGTGAGTTACTTGCATCCTTGTGAGTGAGTGAGGGTTAGTCACTAGTTGGACATTGTGGAATAGGTGTTATAAGCCTAACATATGTATATATATAAACTGCTTGTTCCACGACTCAGTGATTTTACATGTGTTGACTAAATGATGCCTAAGAGAGCATATCTAAGACCTAAAATTATCTCTCTCTTGAGCCTCTGCAGCACTCTCTTGATCGTCTGCATCACTCTCTTGAGCTTCTGCACCATTCCCTTGAGATTATCTATCACTCTCTTGAGCCTCTGCATCACTCTCTTGAGCCTCTCTATCACTCTCTTGAGGCTTCAAAGTACTTCAGAGCTTTCATTTATTAATCAATAAACATGCAAATTACACCTTATATGTAGCGTTTAGAAATCACATAAAGGAAAAGGGGATGATAAACGTCAAAATATTGCTATATTCGATGATTTTTAGTACGAAACAAAATGCAAGAAAACTTGCTTATAATGTAATATTATGCGAAATTCTGATATATAAAGGCCAAATCACATATCGTGATACTACATGAAATAGTATCGAAATATTAGTAAAAACAAATATATTCACGTGATATCACACTACATAAAAAACGTGAACAAAATCGCTCTATACCTTATTTGAGGATTTTTACTTCAAATCATAAATCGATGTTTCGTACTATTTAGATCCTAGAAAAGACATATAAAAATGTTGTTTCCAATACAAATGATAAAAATCAATGTGTTTTCATTAGAATTAACTAAAATGTTCCTGATTTTCCGGTTATATTACCGATGGAAGATGTACACGTAAAACCGCTCTAATCCGGCTGAAACGTCGATATATGCAATAAAAACAGAACTTCTCCCCTTTTCAATATCTTACTCATTATTTTAACGAGAAACAAATAGTTGATTGAAAATGAAGTATTTAATGTTAATTTCTAATTATAAAATTTAATTTCAAATTATAAAATTAGTTAATTTCAATTAAAATTTCAATTAAAAAATTTCAATTAAATTCAATTCAATTTCAATTAAAAAATTTCAATTAAAATTTCAATTAAAAATTCAATTAATTTCAATTAAAAAATTAGTTAAAAAGTTAATTTCAAATTATAAAAATCAATATGTTTTCATTAAAATACTCTAAAATGTTCCTGACTTTCCGTTGATATTACCGATGAAAGATGTACACGTAAAACCGCTCTAATCCGGCTGCAACGTCGATATATACAATAAAAACAGAAGTTCTCCCCTTTTCAATATCTTACTCAGTATTTTAACGAGAAACAAATAGTTGATTGAAAATGAAGTATTTAAATGTTAATTTCTAATCAATTATGTGTTTGCATCATTTTCATCGTATATATAATGAATTATTAACAATAAACTGAAAATTCACAAAAACGTGGAAAACGGCAAAATATTGCCTAATTCGATTATATTTTGTTAAAATCACATAAAGGAAAAGAGGATGATAAACGTCAAAATATTGCTAAATTCAATGATTTTTAGTACAAAACAAGACGTAAGAAAACTTGATAATAATGCAATATTAAGCGAAATTCTCAGATTTAAGGACAAATCACATATCGTGAGAAAACATGAAGTATTATCGAAATATTGGTAAAAAGGAATATATTTACATACAATTACACTACATGAAAAACGTGAAGAAAATCGCTATATTACCATATATGAGAATTTTAACTTCAAATCATAAAGCGAGGTTCCATATTATTTAGATCCTAGAAAAGACATATATTGATGTTGTTTCCAATACAAATAATAAAAATCAATATTTTTTCATTAAAATACTCTAAAATATTTCTGATTTTCCGTTTATATTACCGATGGAAGACGTACACGTAAAACCGCTCCAATCCGGCTGAAACGTCGATATATGCAATAAAAACAGAACTTCTCTCGCTTTCAATATCTTACTCAGTATTTTAACGAGAAACAAATTGTTGATTGAAAATGAAGTATTTAAATGTTAATTTCTAATCAATTATGTGTTTGCATCATTTTCATCGTATATATAATGAATTATTAACAATACACTGAAAATTCACAAAAACGTGGAAAACGGCAAAATATTTCCTAATTCGATGATATTTTGTTAAAATCACATAAAGGAAAAGAGGATGATAAACGTCAAAATATTGCTAAATTCAATGATTTTTAGTACAAAACAAGACGTAAGGAAACTTGCTTAGAAATGCAATATTAAGCGAAATTCTCACATTTAAGGACAAATCACATATCGTGAGAAAACATGAAGTATTATCGAAATATTGGTAAAAATGAATATATTTACGTACAATTACACTACATGAAAAACATGAAGAAAATCGCTATATTACCATATTTGAGAATTTTAACTTCAAATCATAAAGCGAGGTTCCATATTATTTAGATCCTGGAAGACATAATGATGTTGTTTCCAATACAAATAATAAAAATCAATGTTTTTTTCATTAAATTAC
This sequence comes from Procambarus clarkii, assembly GCF_040958095.1. Taxonomy (NCBI): domain Eukaryota; kingdom Metazoa; phylum Arthropoda; class Malacostraca; order Decapoda; family Cambaridae; genus Procambarus; species Procambarus clarkii. Next base: position 2,234,052 of record NC_091153.1, on the reverse strand, counting down.
TCTAAAATATTTCGGATTTTCCGTTTATATTACCGATGGAAGACGTACACGTAAAACCGCTCCAATCCGGCTGAAACGTCAATATATGGAATAAAAACAGAACTTCTCTCCTTTTCAATATCTAACTCAGTATTTTAACGAGAAACAAATTGTTGATTGAAAATGAAGTATTTAATGTTAATTTTTGATCAATTATGTGTTTGCATCATTTTTACCATATATATAATGAATTATTACCAATAAACAAAAAATTCACAAAAACGTGGAAAAACTGAAAAATATTGCCTAATTTGATGATATTTTGTTTATATCACATAAAGGAAAATATCACATAAACGTCAATATATTGCTATATTCGATGATTTTTAGTTCGAAACAAAATGCCAGAAAACGTGCTTAAATTGCAATATTATGCGAAATTCTGATATTTAAAGGCCGAATCACATATCGTGATACTACATGAAATAGTATCGAAATATTAGTAAAAACGAATATATTCACGTGATGTCACACTACATAAAAAACGTGAACAAAATCGCTCTATTACTTTATTTGAGGATTTTAACTTCAAATCATAAATCGATTTTCGTATTATTTAGATCCTAGAAAAGACATATAAAGATGTTGTTTCCAATACAAATTATAAAAATCAATATGTTTTCATTAAAATACTCTAAAATGTTCCTGACTTTCCGTTGATATTACCGATGAAAGATGTACACGTAAAACCGCTCTAATCCGGCTGCAACGTCGATATATACAATAAAAACAGAAGTTCTCCCCTTTTCAATATCTTACTCAGTATTTTAACGAGAAACAAATAGTTGATTGAAAATGAAGTATTTAAATGTTAATTTCTAATCAATTATGTGTTTGCATCATTTTCATCGTATATATAATGAATTATTAACAATAAACTGAAAATTCACAAAAACGTGGAAAACGGCAAAATATTGCCTAATTCGATTATATTTTGTTAAAATCACATAAAGGAAAAGAGGATGATAAACGTCAAAATATTGCTAAATTCAATGATTTTTAGTACAAAACAAGACGTAAGAAAACTTGCTTAATAAAGCAATATTAAGCGAAATTATCAGATTTAAGGACAAATCACATATCGTGAGAAAACATGAAGTATTATCGAAATATTGGTAAAAATGAATATATTTACGTACAATTACACTACATGAAAAACGTGAAGAAAATCGCTATATTACCATATTTGAGAATTTTAACTTCAAATCATAAAGCGAGGTTCCATATTATTTAGATCCTGGAAGACATAATGATGTTGTTTCCAATACAAATAATAAAAATCAATGTTTTTTCATTAAATTACTCTAAAATATTTCGGATTTTCCGTTTATATTACCGATGGAAGACGTACACGTAAAACCGCTCCAATCCGGCTGAAACGTCAATATATGGAATAAAAACAGAACTTCTCTCCTTTTCAATATCTAACTCAGTATTTTAACGAGAAACAAATTGTTGATTGAAAATGAAGTATTTAATGGTAATTTTTAATCAATTATGTGTTTGCATCATTTTTACCATATATATAATGAATTATTACCAATAAACTAAAAATTCACAAAAACGTGGAAAAACGGAAAAATATTGCCTAATTTGATGATATTTTGTTTATATCACATAAAGGAAAATATCACATAAACGTCAATATATTGCTATATTCGATGATTTTTAGTTCGAAACAAAATGCCAGAAAACGTGCTTAAATTGCAATATTATGCGAAATTCTGATATTTAAAGGCCGAATCACATATCGTGATTCTACATGAAATAGTATCGAAATATTAGTAAAAACGAATATATTCACGTGATGTCACACTACATAAAAAACGTGAACAAAATCGCTCTATTACCTTATTTGAGGATTTTAACTTCAAATCATAAATCGATTTTCGTATTATTTAGATCCTAGAAAAGACATATAAAGATGTTGTTTCCAATACAAATTATAAAAATCAATATGTTTTCATTAAAATACTCTAAAATGTTCCTGACTTTCCGTTGATATTACCGATGAAAGATGTACACGTAAAACCGCTCTAATCCGGCTGCAACGTCGATATATACAATAAAAACAGAAGTTCTCCCCTTTTCAATATCTTACTCAGTATTTTAACGAGAAACAAATAGTTGATTGAAAATGAAGTATTTAAATGTTAATTTCTAATCAATTATGTGTTTGCATCATTTTCATCGTATATATAATGAATTATTAACAATAAACTGAAAATTCACAAAAACGTGGAAAACGGCAAAATATTGCCTAATTCGATTATATTTTGTTAAAATCACATAAAGGAAAAGAGGATGATAAACGTCAAAATATTGCTAAATTCAATGATTTTTAGTACAAAACAAGACGTAAGAAAACTTGCTTAATAATGCAATATTAAGCGAAATTCTCAGATTTAAGGACAAATCACATATCGTGAGAAAACATGAAGTATTATCGAAATATTGGTAAAAATGAATATATTTACATACAATTACACTACATGAAAAACGTGAAGAAAATCGCTATATTACCATATTTGAGAATTTTAACTTCAAATCATAAAGCGAGGTTCCATATTATTTAGATCCTAGAAAAGACATATATTGATGTTGTTTCCAATACAAATAATAAAAATCAATATTTTTTCAATAAAATACTCTAAAATATTTCTGATTTTCCGTTTATATTACCGATGGAAGACGTACACGTAAAACCGCTCCAATCCGGCTGAAACGTCGATATATGCAATAAAAACAGAACTTCTCTCGCTTTCAATATCTTACTCAGTATTTTAACGAGAAACAAATTGTTGATTGAAAATGAAGTATTTAAATGTTAATTTCTAATCAATTATGTGTTTGCATCATTTTCATCGTATATATAATGAATTATTAACAATACACTGAAAATTCACAAAAACGTGGAAAACGGCAAAATATTGCCTAATTCGATGATATTTTGTTAAAATCACATAAAGGAAAAGAGGATGATAAACGTCAAAATATTGCTAAATTCAATGATTTTTAGTACAAAACAAGACGTAAGGAAACTTGCTTAGAAATGCAATATTAAGCGAAATTCTCACATTTAAGGACAAATCACATATCGTGAGAAAACATGAAGTATTATCGAAATATTGGTAAAAATGAATATATTTACGTACAATTACACTACATGAAAAACATGAAGAAAATCGCTATATTACCATATTTGAGAATTTTAACTTCAAATCATAAAGCGAGGTTCCATATTATTTAGATCCTGGAAGACATAATGATGTTGTTTCCAATACAAATAATAAAAATCAATGTTTTTTTCATTAAATTACTCTAAAATATTTCGGATTTTCCGTTTATATTACCGATGGAAGACGTACACGTAAAACCGCTCCAATCCGGCTGAAACGTCAATATATGGAATAAAAACAGAACTTCTCTCCTTTTCAATATCTAACTCAGTATTTTAACGAGAAACAAATTGTTGATTGAAAATGAAGTATTTAATGTTAATTTTTGATCAATTATGTGTTTGCATCATTTTTACCATATATATAATGAATTATTACCAATAAACTAAAAATTCACAAAAACGTGGAAAAACTGAAAAATATTGCCTAATTTGATGATATTTTGTTTATATCACATAAAGGAAAATATCACATAAACGTCAATATATTGCTATATTCGATGATTTTTAGTTCGAAACAAAATGCCAGAAAACGTGCTTAAATTGCAATATTATGCGAAATTCTGATATTTAAAGGCCGAATCACATATCGTGATACTACATGAAATAGTATCGAAATATTAGTAAAAACGAATATATTCACGTGATGTCACACTACATAAAAAACGTGAACAAAATCGCTCTATTACTTTATTTGAGGATTTTAACTTCAAATCATAAATCGATTTTCGTATTATTTAGATCCTAGAAAAGACATATAAAGATGTTGTTTCCAATACAAATTATAAAAATCAATATGTTTTCATTAAAATACTCTAAAATGTTCCTGACTTTCCGTTGATATTACCGATGAAAGATGTACACGTAAAACCGCTCTAATCCGGCTGCAACGTCGATATATACAATAAAAACAGAAGTTCTCCCCTTTTCAATATCTTACTCAGTATTTTAACGAGAAACAAATAGTTGATTGAAAATGAAGTATTTAAATGTTAATTTCTAATCAATTATGTGTTTGCATCATTTTCATCGTATATATAATGAATTATTAACAATAAACTGAAAATTCACAAAAACGTGGAAAACGGCAAAATATTGCCTAATTCGATTATATTTTGTTAAAATCACATAAAGGAAAAGAGGATGATAAACGTCAAAATATTGCTAAATTCAATGATTTTTAGTACAAAACAAGACGTAAGAAAACTTGCTTAATAAAGCAATATTAAGCGAAATTATCAGATTTAAGGACAAATCACATATCGTGAGAAAACATGAAGTATTATCGAAATATTGGTAAAAATGAATATATTTACGTACAATTACACTACATGAAAAACGTGAAGAAAATCGCTATATTACCATATTTGAGAATTTTAACTTCAAATCATAAAGCGAGGTTCCATATTATTTAGATCCTAGAAAAGACATATATTGATGTTGTTTCCAATACAAATAATAAAAATCAATATTTTTTCATTAAAATACTCTAAAATATTTCTGATTTTCCGTTTATATTACCGATGGAAGACGTACACGTAAAACCGCTCGAATACGGCTGAAACGTCGATATATGCAATAAAACAGAACTTCTCTCGTTTTCAATATCTTACTCAGTATTTTAACGAGAAACAAATTGTTGATTGAAAATGAAGTATTTAATGTTAATTTCTAATCAATTATGTGTTTGCATCATTTTTACAATATATATAATGAACTATTACCAATAAACTGAAAATTCACAAAAACGTGGAAAAACGGAAAAATATTGCCTAATTCGATGATATTTTGTTTATATCACATAAAGAAAAAGGGGATTATAAACGTCAAAATATTGCTATATTCGATGATTTTTAGTTCGAAACAAAATGCCAGAAACGTGCTTAAATTGCAATATTATGCGAAATTCTGATATATGAAGGCCAAATCACATATCGTGATACTACATGAAATAGCATCGATATATTAGTAAAAACGAATATATTCACGTGATGTCACACTACATAAAAAACGTGAACAAAATCGCTCTATTACCTTATTTGAGGATTTTAACTTCAAATCATAAATCGATTTTCGTATTATTTAGATCCTAGAAAAGACATATAAAAATGTTGTTTCCAATACAAATGATAAAAATCAATGTATTTTCATTAGAATTAACTAAAATGTTCCCGATTTTCCGGTTATATTACCGATGGAAGATGTACACGTAAACCCGCTCTAATCCGGCTGAAACGTCGATATATGCAATAAAAACAGAACTTCTCCCCTTTTCAATATCTTACTCAGTATTTTAACGAGAAACAAATAGTTGATTGAAAATGAAGTATTTAATGTTAATTTCTAATCAATTATGTGTTTGCATCATTTTCATGGTATATTTAATGAATTATTAACAATAAACTGAAAATTCACAAAAAACGTGGAAAACGGCAAAATATTGCCTAATTCGATGATATTTTGTTTAAATCACATAAAGGAAAAGAGGATGACATACGTCAAAATATTGCTAAATTTAATGATTTTTAGTACAAAACAAGACGTAAGAAAACTTGCTTAAAAGTGCAATATTAGGCGAAATTCTCAGATTTAAGGACGAATCATATATCGTGAGAAAACATGAAGTATTATCGAAATATTGTTAAAAATGAATATATTACGTTCAATTACACTACATGAAACACGTGAAGAAAATCGCTATATTACCATATTTGAGGATTTTAACTTCAAATCATAAAGCGAGGTTCCATATTATTTAGATCCTAGAAAAGAAATATAAAGATGTTGTTTCCAATACAAATTATAAAAATCAATGTGTTTTCATTAAAATACTCTAAAATGTTCCTGATTTTCCGTTGATATTACCGATGGAAGACGTACACGTAAAACCGCTCCAATCTGGCTGAAACGTCGATATATGCAATAAAAACAGAACTTCTCTCCTTTTCAATATCTTACTCAGTATTTTAAAGAGAACCAAATTGTTGATTGAAAATGAAGTATTTAATGTTAATTTCTAATCAATAATGTGTTTGCATCATTTTTACCATATATGTAATGAATTATTAACAATAAACTGAAAATTCTCAAAAACGTGGAAAAACGGAAAAATATTGCCTAATTCGATGATATTTTGTTTATATCACATGAAGGAAAAGGGGATGATAAACGTCAAAATATTGCTATATTTGATGATTTTTAGTACGAAACAAAATGCAAGAAAACTTGCCTAAAATGCAATATTATGCGAAATTCTGATATATGAAGGCCAAATCACATATCGTGATACTACATGAAATAGCATCGAAATATACGTAACGACGAATATATTCACGTGATGTACCACTACATAAAAAACGTGAACTAAATCGCTCTATTACCTTATTTGAGGATTTTAACTTCAAATCATAAATCGATGTTTCGTATTATTTATATCCTAGAAAAGACATATAAAAATGTTGTTTCCAATACAAATGATAAAAATCAATGTGTTTTCATTAGAATTACCTAAAATGTTCCTGATATTCCGGGTATATTACCGATGGAAGATGTACACGTAAAACCGCTCTAATCCGGCTGAAACGTCGATATATTCAATAAAAACAGAACTTCTCCTTTTTTCAATATCTTACTCAGTATTTTAACGAGAAACAAATAGTTGATTGAAAATGAAGTATTTAATGTTAATTTCTAATCAATTATGTGTTTGCATCATTTTCATCGTATATTTAATGAATTATTAACAATAAACTGATAGTTCACAAAAACGTGGAAAACGGCAAAATATTGCCTAATTCGATGATATTTTGTTTAAATCACATAAAGGAAAAGAAGATGACAAACGTCAAAATATTGCTAAATTCAATGATTTTTAGTACAAAACAAGACGTAAGAAAACTTGCTTAAAAGTGCAATATTAAGCGAAATTCTCAGATTTAAGGACAAATCATATATCGTGAGAAAACATGAAGTATTATCGAAATATTGGTAAAAATGAATATATTACGTACAATTACACTACATGAAAAACATGAAGAAAATCGCTATATTACCATATTTGAGGATTTTAACTTCAAATCATAAAGCGAGGTTCCATATTATTTAGATCCTAGAAAAGAAATTTAAAGATGATGTCTCCAATACTAATTATAAAAATCAATGTGTTTTCAATAAAATACTTTAAAATGTTCCTGATTTTCCGTTGATATTACCGATGAAAGATGTACACTTAAAACCGCTCTAATCCGGCTGAAACGTCGATATATGCAATAAAAACAGAACTTCTTCCCTTTTCAATATCTTACTCAGTATTTTAACGAGAAACAATTAGTTGATTGAAAATGAAGTATTTAAATGTTAATTTCTAATCAATTATGTGTTTGCATCATTTTCATCGTATATATAATGAATTATTAACAATAAACTGAAAATTCACAAAAACGTGGAAAACGGCAAAATATTGCCTAATTCGATGATATTTTGTTTAAATCACATAAAGGAAAAGAGGATGATAAACGTCAAAATATTGCTAAATTGAATGATTTTTAGTACAAAACAAGACGTAAGAAAACTTGCTTAGAAATGCAATATTAAGCGAAATTCTCAGATTTAAGGACAAATCACATATCGTGAGAAAACATGAAGTATTATCGAAATATTGGTAAAAATGAATATATTACGTACAATTACACTACATGAAACACGTGAAGAAAATCGCTATATTACCATATTTGAGAATTTTAACTTCAAATCATAAAGCGAGGTTCCATATTATTTAGATCCTAGAAAAGACATATATTGATGTTGTTTCCAATACAAATAATAAAAATCAATATTTTTTCATTAAAATACTCTAAAATATTTCTGATTTTCCGTTTATATTACCGATGGAAGACGTACACGTAAAACCGCTCGAATACGGCTGAAACGTCGATATATGCAATAAAACAGAACTTCTCTCGTTTTCAATATCTTACTCAGTATTTTAACGAGAAACAAATTGTTGATTGAAAATGAAGTATTTAATGTTAATTTCTAATCAATTATGTGTTTGCATCATTTTTACAATATATATAATGAACTATTACCAATAAACTGAAAATTCACAAAAACGTGGAAAAACGGAAAAATATTGCCTAATTCGATGATATTTTGTTTATATCACATAAAGGAAAAGGGGATTATAAACGTCAAAATATTGCTATATTCGATGATTTTTAGTTCGAAACAAAATGCCAGAAAACGTGCTTAAATTGCAATATTATGCAAAATTCTGATATTTAAAGGCCAAATCACATATCGTGATACTACATGAAATAGTATCGAAATATTAGTAAAAACCAATATATTCACGTGATGTCACACTACATAAAAAACGTGAACAAAATCGCTCTATTACCTTATTTGAGGATTTTAACTTCAAATCATAAATTGATTTTCGTATTATTTAGATCCTAGAAAAGACATATAAAAATGTTGTTTCCAATACAAATGATAAAAATCAATGTATTTTCATTAGAATTAACTAAAATGTTCCTGATTTTCCGGTTATATTACCGATGGAAGATGTACACGTAAACCCGCTCTAATCCGGCTGAAACGTCGATATATGCAATAAAAACAGAACTTCTCCCCTTTTCAATATCTTACTCAGTATTTTAACGAGAAACAAATAGTTGATTGAAAATGAAGTATTTAATGTTAATTTCTAATCAATTATGTGTTTGCATCATTTTCATGGTATATATAATGAATTATTAACAATAAACTGAAAATTCACAAAAACGTGGAAAACGGCAAAATATTGCCTAATTCGATGATATTTTGTTTAAATCACATAAAGGAAAAGAGGATGACATACGTCAAAATATTGCTAAATTCAATGATTTTTAGTACAAAACAAGACGTAAGAAAACTTGCTTAAAAGTGCAATATTAAGCGAAATTCTCAGATTTAAGGACAAATCATTTATCGTGAGAAAACATGAAGTATTATCGAAATATTGTTAACAATGAATATATTACGTACAATTACACTACATGAAACACGTGAAGAAAATCGCTATATTACCATATTTGAGGATTTTAACTTCAAATCATAAAGCGAGGTTCCATATTATTTAGATCCTAGAAAAGACATATAAAGATGTTGTTTCCAATACAAATTATAAAAATCAATGTGTTTTCATTAAAATACTCTAAAATGTTCCTGATTTTCCGTTGATATTACCGATGAAAGATGTACACGTAAAACCGCTCTAATCCGGCTGAAACGTCGATATATGCAATAAAAACAGAACTTCTCCCCTTTTCAATATCTTACTTAGTATTTTAACGGGAAACAAATAGTTGATTGAAAATGAAGTATTTAATGTTAATTTCTAATCAATTATGTGTTTGCATCATTTTCATCGTATATTTAATGAATTATTAACAATAAACTGAAAATTCACAAAAACGTGGAAAAACGGAAAAATATTGCCTAATTCAATGATATTTTGTTTAAATCACATAAAGGAAAAGAGGATGATAAACGTCAAAATATTGCTAAATTCAATGATTTTTAGTACAAAACAAGACGTAAGAAAACTTGCTTAGAAATGCAATATTAAGCGAAATTCTCAGATTTAAGGACAAATCACATATCGTGAGAAAACATGAAGTATTATCGAAATATTGGTAAAAATGAATATATTTACGCACAATTACACTACATGAAAAACTTGAAGAAAATCGATATAATACCAAATTCGAGAATTTTAACTTCAAATCATAAAGCGAGGTTCCATATTATTTAGATCCTAGAAAAGACATATAATGATGTTGTTTCCAATACAAATAATAAAAATCAATGTTTTTTCATTAAAATACTCTAAAATATTTCTGATTTTCCGTTTATATTACCGATGGAAGACGTACACGTTAAACCGCTCCAATCCGGCTGAAACGTCGATATATGCAATAAAAACAGAACTTCTCTCCTTTTCAATATCTTACTCAGTATTTTAACGAGAAACAAATTGTTGATTGAAAATGAAGTATTTAATGTTAATTTCTAATCAATTATGTGTTTTATCATTTTTACCATATATATAATGAATTATTAACAATAAACTGAAAATTCACAAAAACGTGGAAAAACGGCAAAATATTGCCTAATTCGATGATATTTTGTTTATGACACATAAAGGAAAAGGGGATGATAAACGTCAAAATATTGCTATATTCGATGATTTTTAGTACGACACATAATGCAAGAAAACTTGCCTAAAATGTAATATTATGCGAAATTCTGATATATAAAGGTTAAATCACATATCGTGATACTACATGAAATAGCATCGAAATATTAGTAAAGACGAATATATTCACGTGATGTCACACTACATAAAAAACGTGAACTAAATCGCTCTATTACCTTACATGAGGATTTTAACTTTAAATCATAAACCGATGTTTCGTATTATTTAGATCCTAGAAAAGACATATAAAAATGTTGTTTCCAATACAAATGATAAAAATCGATGTGTTTTCATTGGAATTAACTAAAATGTTCCTGATTTTCCGGTTATATTACCGATGGAAGATGTACACGTAAAACCGCTCTAAACCGGCTGAAACGTCGATATATGCAATAAAAACAGAACTTCTCCCATTTTCAATATCTCACTCAGTATTTTAACGAGAAACAAATAGTTGATTGAAAATGAAGTATTTAATGTTAATTTCTAATCAATTATGTGTTTGCATCATTTTCATCGTATATTTAATGAATTATTAACAATAAACTGAAAATTCACAAAAACGTGGAAAACGGCAAAATATTGCCTAATTCGATGATATTTTGTTTAAATCACATAAAGGAAAAGAGGATGATAAACGTCAAAATATTGCTAAATTCAATGATTTTTAGTACAAAACAAGACGTAAGAAAACTTGCTTAGAAATGCAATACTAAGCGAAATTCTCAGATTTAAGGACAAATCACATATCGTGAGAAAACATGAAGTATTATCGAAATATTGGTAAAAATGAATATATTTACGTACAATTACACTACATGAAAAACGTGAAGAAAATCGCTATATTACCATATTTGAGAATTTTAACTTCAAATCATAAAGCGAGGTTCCATATTATTTAGATCCTAGAAAAGACGTATAATGATGTTGTTTCCAATACAAATAATAGAAATCAATGTTTTTTCATTAAAATACTCTAAAATATTTCTGATTTTCCGTTTATATTACCAATAAAAGACGTTCACGTAAAACCGCTCCAATCCGGCTGAAACGTCGATAAATGCAATAAAAACAGAACTTCTCTCCTTTTCAATATCTTACTCAGTATTTTAACGAGAAACAAATTGTTGATTGAAAATAAAGTATTTAATGTTAATTTCTAATCAATTATGTGTTTGCATCATTTTTACCATATATATAATAAACTATTACCAATAAACTGAAAATTCACAAAAACGTGGAAAAACGGAGAAATATTGCCTAATTCGATGATATTTTGTTTATATCACATAAAGGAAAAGGGGGACTATAAACGTCAAAATATTGCTACATTCGATGATTTTTAGTTCGAAACAAAATGCCAGAAAACGTGCTTAAATTGCAATATTATGCAAAATTCTGATATATAAAGGCCAAATCACATATCGTGATACTACATGAAATAGTATCGAAATATTAGTAAAAACGAATATATTCACGTGATGTCACACTACATAAAAAACGTGAACAAAATCGCTCTATTACCTTATTTGAGGATTTTAACTTCAAATCATAAATCGATTTTCGTATTATTTAGATCCTAGAAAAGACATATAAAAATGTTGTTTCCAATACAAATGATAAAAATCAATGTATTTTCATTATAATTAACTAAAATGTTCCTGATTTTCCGGTTATATTACCGATGGAAGATGTACACGTAAACCCGCTCTAATCCGGCTGAAACGTCGATATATGCAATAAAAACAGAACTTCTCCCCTTTTCAATATCTTACTCAGTATTTTAACGAGAAACAAATAGTTGATTGAAAATGAAGTATTTAATGTTAATTTCTAATCAATTATGTGTTTGCATCATTTTCATTGTATATATAATGAATTATTAACAATAAACTGAAAATTCACAAAAACGTGGAAAACGGCAAAATATTGCCTAATTCGATGATATTTTGTTTAAATCACATAAAGGAAAAGAGGATGACATACGTCAAAATATTGCTAAATTCAATGATTTTTAGTACAAAACAAGACGTAAGAAAACTTGCTTAAAAGTGCAATATTAAGCGAAATTCTCAGATTTAAGGACAAATCATTTATCGTGAGAAAACATGAAGTATTATCGAAATATTGTTAACAATGAATATATTACGTACAATTACACTACATGAAACACGTGAAGAAAATCGCTATATTACCATATTTGAGGATTTTAACTTCAAATCATAAAGCGAGGTTCCATATTATTTAGATCCTAGAAAAGACATATAAAGATGTTGTTTCCAATACAAATTATAAAAATCAATGTGTTTTCATTAAAATACTCTAAAATGTTCCTGATTTTCCGTTGATATTACCGATGAAAGATGTACATGTAAAACCGCTCTAATCCGGCTGAAACGTCGATATATGCAATAAAAACAGAACTTCTGCCCTTTTCAATATCTTACTTAGTATTTTAACGAGAAACAAATAGTTGATTGAAAATGAAGTATTTAATGTTAATTTCTAATCAATTATGTGTTTGCATCATTTTCATCGTATATTTAATGAATTATTAACAATAAACTGAAAATTCACAAAAGCGTGGAAAAACGGAAAAATATTGCCTAATTCAATGATATTTTGTTTAAATCACATAAAGGAAAAGAGGATGATAAACGTCAAAATATTGCTAAATTCAATGATTTTTAGTACAAAACAAGACGTAAGAAAACTTGCTTAGAAATGCAATATTAAGCGAAATTCTCAGATTTAAGGACAAATCACATATCGTGAGAAAACATGAAGTATTATCGAAATATTGGTAAAAATGAATATATTTACGCACAATTACACTACATGAAAAACGTGAAGAAAATCGCTATAATACCATATTCGAGAATTTTAACTTCAAATCATAAAGCGAGGTTCCATATTATTTAGATTCTAGAAAAGACATATAATGATGTTGTTTCCAATACAAATAATAAAAATCAATGTTTTTTCATTAAAATACTCTAAAATATTTCTGATTTTCCGTTTATATTACCGATGGAAGACGTACACGTTAAACCGCTCCAATCCGGCTGAAACGTCGATATATGCAATAAAAACAGAACTTCTCTCCTTTTCAATATCTTACTCAGTATTTTAACGAGAAACAAATTGTTGATTGAAAATGAAGTATTTAATGTTAATTTCTAATCAATTATGTGTTTTATCATTTTTACCATATATATAATGAATTATTAACAATAAACTGAAAATTCACAAAAACGTGGAAAAACGGCAAAATATTGCCTAATTCGATGATATTTTGTTTATGACACATAAAGGAAAAGGGGATGATAAACGTCAAAATATTGCTATATTCGATGATTTTTAGTACGACACATAATGCAAGAAAACTTGCCTAAAATGTAATATTATGCGAAATTCTGATATATAAAGGTTAAATCACATATCGTGATACTACATGAAATAGCATCGAAATATTAGTAAAGACGAATATATTCAAGTGATGTCACACTACATAAAAAACGTGAACTAAATCGCTCTATTACCTTACATGAGGATTTTAACTTTAAATCATAAACCGATGTTTCGTATTATTTAGATCCTAGAAAAGACATATAAAAATGTTGTTTCCAATACAAATGATAAAAATCGATGTGTTTTCATTGGAATTAACTAAAATGTTCCTGATTTTCCGGTTATATTACCGATGGAAGATGTACACGTAAAACCGCTCTAAACCGGCTGAAACGTCGATATATGCAATAAAAAGAGAACTTCTCCCATTTTCAATATCTCACTCAGTATTTTAACGAGAAACAAATAGTTGATTGAAAATGAAGTATTTAATGTTAATTTCTAATCAATTATGTGTTTGCATCATTTTCATCGTATATTTAATGAATTATTAACAATAAACTGAAAATTCACAAAAACGTGGAAAACGGCAAAATATTGCCTAATTCGATGATATTTTGTTTAAATCACATAAAGGAAAAGAGGATGATAAACGTCAAAATATTGCTAAATTCAATGATTTTTAGTACAAAACAAGACGTAAGAAAACTTGCTTAGAAATGCAATATTAAGCGAAATTCTCAGATTTAAGGACAAATCACATATCGTGAGAAAACATGAAGTATTATCGAAATATTGATAAAAATGAATATATTTACGTACAATTACACTACATGAAAAACGTGAAGAAAATCGCTATATTACCATATTTGAGAATTTTAACTTCAAATCATAAAGCGAGGTTCCATATTATTTAGATCCTAGAAAAGACATATAATGATGTTGTTTCCAATACAAATAATAGAAATCAATGTTTTTTCATTAAAATACTATAAAATATTTCTGATTTTCCGTTTATATTACCAATAAAAGACGTACACGTAAAACCGCTCCAATCCGGCTGAATCGTCGATATATGGAATAAAAACAGAACTTCTCTCCTTTTCAATATCTAACTCAGTTTTTTAACGAAAAACAAATTGTTGATTGAAAATGAAGTATTTAATGTTAATTTCTAATCAATTATGTGTTTGCATCATTTTCATCGTATATTTAATGAATTATTAACAATAAACTGAAAATTCACAAAAACGTGGAAAAACGGAAAAATATTGCCTAATTCAATGATATTTTGTTTAAATCACATAAAGGAAAAGAAGATGATAAACGTCAAAATATTGCTAAATTCAATGATTTTTAGTACAAAACAAGACGTAAGAAAACTTGCTTAGAAATGCAATATTAAGCGAAATTCTCAGATTTAAGGACAAATCACATATCGTGAGAAAACATGAAGTATTATCGAAATATTGGTAAAAATGAATATATTTACGCACAATTACACTACATGAAAAACGTGAAGAAAATCGCTATAATACCATATTCGAGAATTTTAACTTCAAATCATAAAGCGAGGTTCCATATTATTTAGATCCTAGAAAAGACATATAATGATGTTGTTTCCAATACAAATAATAAAAATCAATGTTTTTTCATTAAAATACTCTAAAATATTTCTGATTTTCCGTTTATATTACCGATGGAAGACGTACACGTTAAACCGCTCCAATCCGGCTGAAACGTCGATATATGCAATAAAAACAGAACTTCTCTCCTTTTCAATATCTTACTCAGTATTTTAACGAGAAACAAATTGTTGATTGAAAATGAAGTATTTAATGTTAATTTCTAATCAATTATGTGTTTTATCATTTTTACCATATATATAATGAATTATTAACAATAAACTGAAAATTCACAAAAACGTGGAAAAACGGCAAAATATTGCCTAATTCGATGATATTTTGTTTATGACACATAAAGGAAAAGGGGATGATAAACGTCAAAATATTGCTATATTCGATGATTTTTAGTACGAAACATAATGCAAGAAAACTTGCCTAAAATGTAATATTATGCGAAATTCTGATATATAAAGGTTAAATCACATATCGTGATACTACATGAAATAGCATCGAAATATTAGTAAAGACGAATATATTCAAGTGATGTCACACTACATAAAAAACGTGAACTAAATCGCTCTATTACCTTACATGAGGATTTTAACTTTAAATCATAAACCGATGTTTCGTATTATTTAGATCCTAGAAAAGACATATAAAAATGTTGTTTCCAATACAAATGATAAAAATCGATGTGTTTTCATTGGAATTAACTAAAATGTTCCTGATTTTCCGGTTATATTACCGATGGAAGATGTACACGTAAAACCGCTCTAAACCGGCTGAAACGTCGATATATGCAATAAAAAGAGAACTTCTCCCCTTTTCAATATCTTACTCAGTATTTTAACGAGAAACAAATAGTTGATTGAAAATGAAGTATTTAATGTTAATTTCTAATCAATTATGTGTTTGCATCATTTTCATCGTATATTTAATGAATTATTAACAATAAACTGAAAATTCACAAAAACGTGGAAAACGGCAAAATATTGCCTAATTCGATGATATTTTGTTTAAATCACATAAAGGAAAAGAGGATGATAAACGTCAAAATATTGCTAAATTCAATGATTTTTAGTACAAAACAAGACGTAAGAAAACTTGCTTAGAAATGCAATATTAAGCGAAATTCTCAGATTTAAGGACAAATCACATATCGTGAGAAAACATGAAGTATTATCGAAATATTGATAAAAATGAATATATTTACGTACAATTACACTACATGAAAAACGTGAAGAAAATCGCTATATTACCATATTTGAGAATTTTAACTTCAAATCATAAAGCGAGGTTCCATATTATTTAGATCCTAGAAAAGACATATAATGATGTTGTTTCCAATACAAATAATAGAAATCAATGTTTTTTCATTAAAATACTATAAAATATTTCTGATTTTCCGTTTATATTACCAATAAAAGACGTACACGTAAAACCGCTCCAATCCGGCTGAAACGTCGATATATGGAATAAAAACAGAACTTCTCTCCTTTTTAATATCTAACTCAGTTTTTTAACGAAAAACAAATTGTTGATTGAAAATGAAGTATTTAATGTTAATTTCTAATCAATTATGTGTTTGCATCATTTTCATCGTATATTTAATGAATTATTAACAATAAACTGAAAATTCACAAAAACGTGGAAAAACGGAAAAATATTGCCTAATTCAATGATATTTTGTTTAAATCACATAAAGGAAAAGAAGATGATAAACGTCAAAATATTGCTAAATTCAATGATTTTTAGTACAAAACAAGACGTAAGAAAACTTGCTTAGAAATGCAATATTAAGCGAAATTCTCAGATTTAAGGACAAATCACATATCGTGAGAAAACATGAAGTATTATCGAAATATTGGTAAAAATGAATATATTTACGCACAATTACACTACATGAAAAACGTGAAGAAAATCGCTATAATACCATATTCGAGAATTTTAACTTCAAATCATAAAGCGAGGTTCCATATTATTTAGATCCTAGAAAAGACATATAATGATGTTGTTTCCAATACAAATAATTAAAATCAATGTTTTTTCATTAAAATACTATAAAATATTTCTGATTTTCCGTTTATATTACCGATGGAAGACGTACACGTTAAACCGCTCCAATCCGGCTGAAACGTCGATATATGCAATAAAAACAGAACTTCTCTCCTTTTCAATATCTTACTCAGTATTTTAACGAGAAAGAAATTGTTGATTGAAAATGAAGTATTTAATGTTAATTTCTAATCAATTATGTGTTTTATCATTTTTACCATATATATAATGAATTATTAACAATAAACTGAAAATTCACAAAAACGTGGAAAAACGGCAAAATATTGCCTAATTCGATGATATTTTGTTTATGACACATAAAGGAAAAGGGGATGATAAACGTCAAAATATTGCTATATTCGATGATTTTTAGTACGAAACATAATGCAAGAAAACTTGCCTAAAATGTAATATTATGCGAAATTCTGATATATAAAGGTTAAATCACATATCGTGATACTACATGAAATAGCATCGAAATATTAGTAAAGACGAATATATTCAAGTGATGTCACACTACATAAAAAACGTGAACTAAATCGCTCTATTACCTTACATGAGGATTTTAACTTTAAATCATAAACCGATGTTTCGTATTATTTAGATCCTAGAAAAGACATATAAAAATGTTGTTTCCAATACAAATGATAAAAATCAATGTATTTTCATTAGAATTAACTAAAATGTTCCTGATTTTCCGGTTATATTACCGATGGAAGATGTACACGTAAACCCGCTCTAATCCGGCTGAAACGTCGATATATGCAATAAAAACAGAACTTCTCCCCTTTTCAATATCTTACTCAGT
Organism: Procambarus clarkii; assembly: GCF_040958095.1. Classification (NCBI taxonomy): domain Eukaryota; kingdom Metazoa; phylum Arthropoda; class Malacostraca; order Decapoda; family Cambaridae; genus Procambarus; species Procambarus clarkii. The sequence continues at coordinate 2,215,756 of NC_091153.1, read as the reverse complement.
ATTTTAACGAGAAACAAATAGTTAAAAACGTGGAAAAACGGAAAAATATTGCCTAATTCGATGATATTTTGTTTATATCACATAAAGGAAAAGGGGATGATAAACGTCAAAATATTGCTATATTCGATGATTTTTAGTACGAAACAAAATGCAAGAAAACTTGCTTAAAATGCAATATTATGCGGAATTCTGATATTTAAAAGCCAAATCACATATCGTGATACTACATGAAATAGTATCGAAATATTAGTAAAAATTAATATATTCACGAGATACCACACTACATAAAAAACGTGAACAAAATCGCTCGATACCTTATTTGAGGATTTTTACGTCAAATCATAAATCGATGTTTCGTATTATTTAGATCCTAGAAAAGACATATAAAAATGTTGTTTCCAATACAAATGATAAAAATCAATGTGTTTTCATTAGAATTAACTAAAATGTTCCTGATTTTCCGGTTATATTACCGATGGAAGATGTACACGTAAAACCGCTCTAAACCGGCTGAAACGTCGATATATGCAATAAAAACAGAACTTCTCCCCTTTTCAATATATTACTCAGTATTTTAACGAGAAACAAATAGTTGATTGAAAATGAAGTATTTAATGTTAAATTCTAATCAATTATGTGTTTGCATCATTTTCATCGTATATATAATGAATTATTAACAATAAACTGAAAATTCACAAAAACGTGGAAAACGGCAAAATATTGCCTAATTCGATGATATTTTGTTTAAATCACATAAAGGAAAAGAGGATGATAAACGTCAAAATATTGCTAAATTCAATGATTTTTAGTACAAAACAAGACGTAAGAAAACTTGCTTAGAAATGCAATATTAAGCGAAATTCTCAGATTTAAGGACAAATCAAATATCGTGAGAAAACATGAAGTATTATCGAAATATTGGTAAAAATGAATATATTTACGTACAATTACACTACATGAAACACGTGAAGAAAATCGCTATATTACCATATTTGAGAATTTTAACTTCAAATCATAAAGCGAGGTTCCATATTATTTAGATCCTAGAAAAGACATATAATGATGTTTTTTCCAATACAAATAATAGAAATCAATGTTTTTTCATTAAAATACTCTAAAATATTTCTGATTTTCCGTTTATATTACCAATGGAAGATGTATACGTAAAACCGCTCTAATCCGGCTGAAACGTCGATATATGCAATAAAAACAGAACTTCTCTCCTTTTCAATATCTTACTCAGTATTTTAACGAGAAACAAATTGTTGATTGAAAAAAAATTTTTAATGTTAATTTCTAATCAATTATGTGTTTGCATCATTTTTACCATATATATAATGAATTATTAACAATAAACGGAAAATTCACAAAAACGTGGAAAAACGGAAAAATATTGCCTAATTCGATGATATTTTGTTTATATCACAAAGGAAAAGGGGATGATAAACGTCAAAATATTGCTATATTCGATGATTTTTAGTACGAAACAAAATGCAAGAAAACTTGCTTAAAATGCAATATTATGCGAAATTCTGATATTTAAAAGCCAAATCACATATCGTGATACTACATGAAATAGTATCGAAATATTAGTAAAAACGAATATATTCAAGTGATGTCACACTACATAAAAAACGTGAACAAAATCGCTCTATTACCTTATTTGAGGATTTTAACTTCAAATCATAAATTGATTTTCGTATTATTTAGATCCTAGAAAAGACATATAAAAATGTTGTTTCCAATACAAATGATAAAAATCAATGTATTTTCATTAGAATTAACTAAAATGTTCCTGATTTTCCGGTTATATTACCGATGGAAGATGTACACGTAAACCCGCTCTAATCCGGCTGAAACGTCGATATATGCAATAAAAACAGAACTTCTCCCCTTTTCAATATCTTACTCAGTATTTTAACGAGAAACAAATAGTTGATTGAAAATGAAGTATTTAATGTTAATTTCTAATCAATTATGTGTTTGCATCATTTTCATGGTATATATAATGAATTATTAACAATAAACTGAAAATTCACAAAAACGTGGAAAACGGCAAAATATTGCCTAATTCGATGATATTTTGTTTAAATCACATAAAGGAAAAGAGGATGACATACGTCAAAATATTGCTAAATTCAATGATTTTTAGTACAAAACAAGACGTAAGAAAACTTGCTTAAAAGTGCAATATTCAGCGAAATTCTCAGATTTAAGGACAAATCATTTATCGTGAGAAAACATGAAGTATTATCGAAATATTGTTAACAATGAATATATTACGTACAATTACACTACATGAAACACGTGAAGAAAATCGCTATATTACCATATTTGAGGCTTTTAACTTCAAATCATAAAGCGAGGTTCCATATTATTTAGATCCTAGAAAAGACATATAAAGATGTTGTTTCCAATACAAATTATAAAAATCAATGTGTTTTCATTAAAATACTCTAAAATGTTCCTGATTTTCCGTTGATATTACCGATGAAAGATGTACACGTAAAACCGCTCTAATCCCGCTGAAACGTCGATATATGCAATAAAAACAGAACTTCTCCCCTTTTCAATATCTTACTTAGTATTTTAACGAGAAACAAATAGTTGATTGAAAATGAAGTATTTAATGTTAATTTCTAATCAATTATGTGTTTGCATCATTTTCATCGTATATTTAATGAATTATTAACAATAAACTGAAAATTCACAAAAACGTGGAAAAACGGAAAAATATTGCCTAATTCAATGATATTTTGTTTAAATCACATAAAGGAAAAGAGGATGATAAACGTCAAAATATTGCTAAATTCAATGATTTTTAGTACAAAACAAGACGTAAGAAAACTTGCTTAAAATGCAATATTAAGCGAAATTCTCAGATTTAAGGACAAATCACATATCGTGAGAAAACATGAAGTATTATCGAAATATTGGTAAAAATGAATATATTTACGTACAATTACACTAAATGAAAAACGTGAAGAAAATCGCTATATTACCATATTTGAGAATTTTAACTTCAAATCATAAAGCGAGGTTCCATATTATTTAGATCCTAGAAAAGACATATAATGATGTTGTTTCCAATACAAATAATAGAAATCAATGTTTTTTCATTAAAATACTCTAAAATATTTCTGATTTTCCGTTTATATTACCAATAAAAGACGTACACGTAAAACCGCTCCAATCCGGCTGAAACGTCGATATATGCAATAAAAACAGAACTTCTCTCCTTTTCAATATCTTACTCAGTATTTTAACGAGAAACAAATTGTTGATTGAAAATAAAGTATTTAATGTTAATTTCTAATCAATTATGTGTTTGCATCATTTTTACCATATATATAATGAATTATTAACAATAAACTGAAAATTCACAAAAACGTGGAAAAACGGAAAAATATTGCCTAATTCGATGATATTTTGTTTATATCACATAAAGGAAAAGGGGATGATAAACGTCAAAATATTGCTATATTCGATGATTTTTAGTACGAAACAAAATGCAAGAAAACTTGCTTAAAATGCAATATTATGCGAAATTCTGATATTTAAAAGCCAAATCACATATCGTGATACTACATGAAATAGTATCGAAATATTAGTAAAAATTAATATATTCACGTGATACCACACTACATAAAAAACGTGAACAAAATCGCTCGATACCTTATTTGAGGATTTTTACGTCAAATCATAAATCGATGTTTCGTATTATTTAGATCCTAGAAAAGACATATAAAAATGTTGTTTCCAATACAAATGATAAAAATCAATGTGTTTTCATTAGAATTAACTAAAATGTTCCTGATTTTCCGGTTATATTACCGATGGAAGATGTACACGTAAAACCGCTCTAAACCGGCTGAAACGTCGATATATGCAATAAAAACAGAACTTCTCCCCTTTTCAATATCTTACTCAGTATTTTAACGAGAAACAAATAGTTGATTGAAAATGAAGTATTTAATGTTAAATTCTAATCAATTATGTGTTTGCATCATTTTCATCGTATATATAATGAATTATTAACAATAAACTGAAAATTCACAAAAACGTGGAAAACGGCAAAATATTGCCTAATTCGATGATATTTTGTTTAAATCACATAAAGCAAAAGAGGATGATAAACGTCAAAATATTGCTAAATTCAATGATTTTTAGTACAAAACAAGACGTAAGAAAACTTGCTTAGAAATGCAATATTAAGCGAAATTCTCAGATTTAAGGACAAATCACATATCGTGAGAAAACATGAAGTATTATCGAAATATTGGTAAAAATGAATATATTTACGTACAATTACACTACATGAAACACGTGAAGAAAATCGCTATATTACCATATTTGAGAATTTTAACTTCAAATCATAAAGCGAGGTTCCATATTATTTAGATCCTAGAAAAGACATATAATGATGTTTTTTCCAATACAAATAATAGAAATCAATGTTTTTTCATTAAAATACTCTAAAATATTTCTGATTTTCCGTTTATATTACCAATGGAAGATGTATACGTAAAACCGCTCTAATCCGGCTGAAACGTCGATATATGCAATAAAAACAGAACTTCTCTCCTTTTCAATATCTTACTCAGTATTTTAACGAGAAACAAATTGTTGATTGAAAAAAAATTTTTAATGTTAATTTCTAATCAATTATGTGTTTGCATCATTTTTACCATATATATAATGAATTATTAACAATAAACGGAAAATTCACAAAAACGTGGAAAAACGGAAAAATATTGCCTAATTCGATGATATTTTGTTTATATCACAAAGGAAAAGGGGATGATAAACGTCAAAATATTGCTATATTCGATGATTTTTAGTACGAAACAAAATGCAAGAAAACTTGCTTAAAATGCAATATTATGCGAAATTCTGATATTTAAAAGCCAAATCACATATCGTGATACTACATGAAATAGTATCGAAATATTAGTAAAAACGAATATATTCAAGTGATGTCACACTACATAAAAAACGTGAACAAAATCGCTCTATTACCTTATTTGAGGATTTTAACTTCAAATCATAAATTGATTTTCGTATTATTTAGATCCTAGAAAAGACATATAAAAATGTTGTTTCCAATACAAATGATAAAAATCAATGTATTTTCATTAGAATTAACTAAAATGTTCCTGATTTTCCGGTTATATTACCGATGGAAGATGTACACGTAAACCCGCTCTAATCCGGCTGAAACGTCGATATATGCAATAAAAACAGAACTTCTCCCCTTTTCAATATCTTACTCAGTATTTTAACGAGAAACAAATAGTTGATTGAAAATGAAGTATTTAATGTTAATTTCTAATCAATTATGTGTTTGCATCATTTTCATGGTATATATAATGAATTATTAACAATAAACTGAAAATTCACAAAAACGTGGAAAACGGCAAAATATTGCCTAATTCGATGATATTTTGTTTAAATCACATAAAGGAAAAGAGGATGACATACGTCAAAATATTGCTAAATTCAATGATTTTTAGTACAAAACAAGACGTAAGAAAACTTGCTTAAAAGTGCAATATTCAGCGAAATTCTCAGATTTAAGGACAAATCATTTATCGTGAGAAAACATGAAGTATTATCGAAATATTGTTAACAATGAATATATTACGTACAATTACACTACATGAAACACGTGAAGAAAATCGCTATATTACCATATTTGAGGCTTTTAACTTCAAATCATAAAGCGAGGTTCCATATTATTTAGATCCTAGAAAAGACATATAAAGATGTTGTTTCCAATACAAATTATAAAAATCAATGTGTTTTCATTAAAATACTCTAAAATGTTCCTGATTTTCCGTTGATATTACCGATGAAAGATGTACACGTAAAACCGCTCTAATCCCGCTGAAACGTCGATATATGCAATAAAAACAGAACTTCTCCCCTTTTCAATATCTTACTTAGTATTTTAACGAGAAACAAATAGTTGATTGAAAATGAAGTATTTAATGTTAATTTCTAATCAATTATGTGTTTGCATCATTTTCATCGTATATTTAATGAATTATTAACAATAAACTGAAAATTCACAAAAACGTGGAAAAACGGAAAAATATTGCCTAATTCAATGATATTTTGTTTAAATCACATAAAGGAAAAGAGGATGATAAACGTCAAAATATTGCTAAATTCAATGATTTTTAGTACAAAACAAGACGTAAGAAAACTTGCTTAAAATGCAATATTAAGCGAAATTCTCAGATTTAAGGACAAATCACATATCGTGAGAAAACATGAAGTATTATCGAAATATTGGTAAAAATGAATATATTTACGTACAATTACACTAAATGAAAAACGTGAAGAAAATCGCTATATTACCATATTTGAGAATTTTAACTTCAAATCATAAAGCGAGGTTCCATATTATTTAGATCCTAGAAAAGACATATAATGATGTTGTTTCCAATACAAATAATAGAAATCAATGTTTTTTCATTAAAATACTCTAAAATATTTCTGATTTTCCGTTTATATTACCAATAAAAGACGTACACGTAAAACCGCTCCAATCCGGCTGAAACGTCGATATATGCAATAAAAACAGAACTTCTCTCCTTTTCAATATCTTACTCAGTATTTTAACGAGAAACAAATTGTTGATTGAAAATAAAGTATTTAATGTTAATTTCTAATCAATTATGTGTTTGCATCATTTTTACCATATATATAATGAATTATTAACAATAAACTGAAAATTCACAAAAACGTGGAAAAACGGAAAAATATTGCCTAATTCGATGATATTTTGTTTATATCACATAAAGGAAAAGGGGATGATAAACGTCAAAATATTGCTATATTCGATGATTTTTAGTACGAAACAAAATGCAAGAAAACTTGCTTAAAATGCAATATTATGCGAAATTCTGATATTTAAAAGCCAAATCACATATCGTGATACTACATGAAATAGTATCGAAATATTAGTAAAAATTAATATATTCACGTGATACCACACTACATAAAAAACGTGAACAAAATCGCTCGATACCTTATTTGAGGATTTTTACGTCAAATCATAAATCGATGTTTCGTATTATTTAGATCCTAGAAAAGACATATAAAAATGTTGTTTCCAATACAAATGATAAAAATCAATGTGTTTTCATTAGAATTAACTAAAATGTTCCTGATTTTCCGGTTATATTACCGATGGAAGATGTACACGTAAAACCGCTCTAAACCGGCTGAAACGTCGATATATGCAATAAAAACAGAACTTCTCCCCTTTTCAATATCTTACTCAGTATTTTAACGAGAAACAAATAGTTGATTGAAAATGAAGTATTTAATGTTAAATTCTAATCAATTATGTGTTTGCATCATTTTCATCGTATATATAATGAATTATTAACAATAAACTGAAAATTCACAAAAACGTGGAAAACGGCAAAATATTGCCTAATTCGATGATATTTTGTTTAAATCACATAAAGCAAAAGAGGATGATAAACGTCAAAATATTGCTAAATTCAATGATTTTTAGTACAAAACAAGACGTAAGAAAACTTGCTTAGAAATGCAATATTAAGCGAAATTCTCAGATTTAAGGACAAATCACATATCGTGAGAAAACATGAAGTATTATCGAAATATTGGTAAAAATGAATATATTTACGTACGATTACACTACATGAAACACGTGAAGAAAATCGCTATATTACCATATTTGAGAATTTTAACTTCAAATCATAAAGCGAGGTTCCATATTATTTAGATCCTAGAAAAGACATATAATGATGTTGTTTCCAATACAAATAATAGAAATCAATATTTTTTCATTAAAATACTCTAAAATATTTCTGATTTTCCGTTTATATTACCAATAAAAGACGTACACGTAAAACCGCTCCAATCCGGCTGAAACGTCGATATATGCAATAAAAACAGAACTTCTCTCCTTTTCAATATCTTACTCAGTATTTTAACGAGAAACAAATTGTTGATTGAAAATGAAGTATTTAATGTTAATTTCTAATCAATTATGTGTTTGCATCATTTTCATCGTATATTTAATGAATTATTAACAATAAACTGAAAATTCACAAAAACGTGGAAAACGGCAAAATATTGCCTAATTCGATGATATTTTGTTTAAATCACATAAAGGAAAAGAAGATGATAAACGTCAAAATATTGCTAAATTCAATGATTTTTAGTACAAAACAAGACGTAAGAAAACTTGCTCAGAAATGCAATATTAAGCGAAATTCTCAGATTTAAGGACAAATCACATATCGTGAGAAAACATGAAGTATTATCGAAATATTGGTAAAAATGAATATATTTACGTACAATTACACTACATGAAAAACGTGAAGAAAATCGCTGTATTACCATATTTGAAAATTTTAACTTCAAATCATAAAGCGAGGTTCCATATTATTTAGATCCTAGAAAAGACATATAATGATGTTGTTTCCAATACAAATTATAAAAATCAATGTGTTTTCATTAAAATACTCTAAAATGTTCCTGATTTTCCGTTGATATTACCGATGAAAGATGTACACGTAAAACCGCTCTAATCCGGCTGAAACGTCGATATATGCAATAAAAACAGAACTTCTCCCCTTTTCAATATCTTACTTAGTATTTTAACGAGAAACAAATAGTTGATTGAAAATGAAGTATTTAATGTTAATTTCTAATCAATTATGTGTTTGCATCATTTTCATCGTATATTTAATGAATTATTAACAATAAACTGAAAATTCACAAAAACGTGGAAAAGCGGAAAAATATTGCCTAATTCAATGATATTTTGTTTAAATCACATAAAGGAAAAGAGGATGATAAACGTCAAAATATTGCTAAATTCAATGATTTTTAGTACAAAACAAGACGTAAGAAAACTTGCTTAGAAATGCAATATTAAGCGAAATTCTCAGATTTAAGGACAAATCACATATCGTGAGAAAACATGAAGTATTATCGAAATATTGGTAAAAATGAATATATTTACGGACAATTAAACTACATGAAAAACGTGAAGAAAATCGCTATAATACCATATTCGAGAATTTTAACTTCAAATCATAAAGCGAGGTTAAATATTATTTAGATCCTAGAAAAGACATATAATGATGTTGTTTCCAATACAAATAATAAAAATCAATGTTTTTTCATTAAAATACTCTAAAATATTTCTGATTTTCCGTTTATATTACCGATGGAAGACGTACACGTTAAACCGCTCCAATCCGGCTGAAACGTCGATATATGCAATAAAAACAGAACTTCTCTCCTTTTCAATATCTTACTCAGTATTTTAACGAGAAACAAATTGTTGATTGAAAATGAAGTATTTAATGTTAATTTCTAATCAATTATGTGTTTTATCATTTTTACCATATATATAATGAATTATTAACAATAAACTGAAAATTCACAAAAACGTGGAAAAACGGCAAAATATTGCCTAATTCGATGATATTTTGTTTATGACACATAAAGGAAAAGGGGATGATAAACGTCAAAATATTGCTATATTCGATGATTTTTAGTACGAAACATAATGCAAGAAAACTTGCCTAAAATGTAATATTATGCGAAATTCTGATATATAAAGGTTAAATCACATATCGTGATACTACATGAAATAGCATCGAAATATTAGTAAAGACGAATATATTCACGTGATGTCACACTACATAAAAAACGTGAACTAAATCGCTCTATTACCTTACATGAGGATTTTAACTTTAAATCATAAACCGATGTTTCGTATTATTTAGATCCTAGAAAAGACATAAAAATGTTGTTTCCAATACAAATGATAAAAATCGGTGTGTTTTCATTGGAATTAACTAAAATGTTCCTGATTTTCCGGTAATATTACCGATGGAAGATGTACACGTAAAACCGCTCTAAACCGGCTGAAACGTCGATATATGCAATAAAAACAGAACTTCTCCCCTTTTCAATATCTTACTCAGTATTTTAACGAGAAACAAATAGTTGATTGAAAATGAAGTATTTAATGTTAATTTCTAATCAATTATGTGTTTGCATCATTTTCATCGTATATTTAATGAATTATTAACAATATACTGAAAATTCACAAAAACGTGGAAAACGGCAAAATATTGCCTAATTCGATGATATTTTGTTTAAATCACATAAAGGAAAAGAGGATGATAAACGTCAAAATATTGCTAAATTCAATGATTTTTAGTACAAAACAAGACGTAAGAAAACTTGCTTAGAAATGCAATATTAAGCGAAATTCTCAGATTTAAGGACAAATCACATATCGTGAGAAAACATGAAGTATTATCGAAATATTGGTAAAAATGAATATATTTACGTACAATTACACTACATGAAACACGTGAAGAAAATCGCTATATTACCATATTTGAGAATTTTAACTTCAAATCATAAAGCGAGGTTCCATATTATTTAGATCCTAGAAAAGACATATAGTGATGTTTTTTCCAATACAAATAATAGAAATCAATGTTTTTTCATTAAAATACTCTAAAATATTTCTGATTTTCCGTTTATATTACCAATGGAAGATGTACACGTAAAACCGCTCTAATCCGGCTGAAACTTCGATATATGCAATAAAAACAGAACTTCTCTCCTTTTCAATATCTTACTCAGTATTTTAACGAGAAACAAATTGTTGATTGAAAATAAAGTATTTAATGTTAATTTCTAATCAATTATGTGTTTGCATCATTTTTACCATATATATAATGAATTATTAACAATAAACTGAAAATTCACAAAAACGTGGAAAAACGGAAAAATATTGCCTAATTCGATGATATTTTGTTTATATCACATAAAGGAAAAGGGGATGATAAACGTCAAAATATTGCTATATTCGATGATTTTTAGTACGAAACAAAATGCAAGGAAACTTGCTTAAAATGCAATATTATGCGAAATTCTGATATTTAAAAGCCTAATCACATATCGTGATACTACATGAAATAGTATCGAAATATTAGTAAAAACGAATATATTCACGTGATGTCACACTACATAAAAAACGTAAACAAAATCGCTCTATTACCTTATTTGAGGATTTTAACTTCAAATCATAAATTGATTTTCGTATTATTTAGATCCTAGAAAAGACATAAAAATGTTGTTTCCAATACAAATGATAAAAATCAATGTATTTTCATTAGAATTAACTAAAATGTTCCTGATTTTCCGGTTATATTACCGATGGAAGATGTACACGTAAACCCGCTCTAATCCGGCTGAAACGTCGATATATGCAATAAAAACAGAACTTCTCCCCTTTTCAATATCTTACTCAGTATTTTAACGAGAAACAAATAGTTGATTGAAAATGAAGTATTTAATGTTAATTTCTAATCAATTATGTGTTTGCATCATTTTCATGGTATATATAATGAATTATTAACAATAAACTGAAAATTCACAAAAACGTGGAAAACGGCAAAATATTGCCTAATTCGATGATATTTTGTTTAAATCACATAAAGGAAAAGAGGATGACATACGTCAAAATATTGCTAAATTCAATGATTTTTAGTCCAAACAAGACGTAAGAAAACTTGCTTAAAAGTGCAATATTAAGCGAAATTCTCAGATTTAAGGACAAATCATTTATCGTGAGAAAACATGAAGTATTATCGAAATATTGTTAACAATGAATATATTACGTACAATTACACTACATGAAACACGTGAAGAAAATCGCTATATTACCATATTTGAGGATTTTAACTTCAAATCATAAAGCGAGGTTCCATATTATTTAGATCCTAGAAAAGACATATAAAGATGTTGTTTCCATTACAAATTATAAAAATCAATGTGTTTTCATTAAAATACTCTAAAATGTTCCTGATTTTCCGTTGATATTACCGATGAAAGATGTACACGTAAAACCGCTCTAATCCGGCTGAAACGTCGATATATGCAATAAAAACAGAACTTCTCTCCTTTTCAATATCTTACTCAGTATTTTAACGAGAAACAAATTGTTGATTGAAAATGAAGTATTTAATGTTAATTTCTAATCAATTATGTGTTTTATCATTTTTACCATATATATAATGAATTATTAACAATAAACTGAAAATTCACAAAAACGTGGAAAAACGGCAAAATATTGCCTAATTCGATGATATTTTGTTTATGACACATAAAGGAAAAGGGGATGATAAACGTCAAAATATTGCTATATTCGATGATTTTTAGTACGAAACATAATGCAAGAAAACTTGCCTAAAATGTAATATTATGCGAAATTCTGATATATAAAGGTTAAATCACATATCGTGATACTACATGAAATAGCATCGAAATATTAGTAAAGACGAATATATTCACGTGATGTCACACTACATAAAAAACGTGAACTAAATCGCTCTATTACCTTACATGAGGATTTTAACTTTAAATCATAAACCGATGTTTCGTATTATTTAGATCCTAGAAAAGACATATAAAAATGTTGTTTCCAATACAAATGATAAAAATCGGTGTGTTTTCATTGGAATTAACTAAAATGTTCCTGATTTTCCGGTAATATTACCGATGGAAGATGTACACGTAAAACCGCTCTAAACCGGCTGAAACGTCGATATATGCAATAAAAACAGAACTTCTCCCCTTTTCAATATCTTACTCAGTATTTTAACGAGAAACAAATAGTTGATTGAAAATGAAGTATTTAATGTTAATTTCTAATCAATTATGTGTTTGCATCATTTTCATCGTATATTTAATGAATTATTAACAATATACTGAAAATTCACAAAAACGTGGAAAACGGCAAAATATTGCCTAATTCGATGATATTTTGTTTAAATCACATAAAGGAAAAGAGGATGATAAACGTCAAAATATTGCTAAATTCAATGATTTTTAGTACAAAACAAGACGTAAGAAAACTTGCTTAGAAATGCAATATTAAGCGAAATTCTCAGATTTAAGGACAAATCAAATATCGTGAGAAAACATGAAGTATTATCGAAATATTGGTAAAAATGAATATATTTACGTACAATTACACTACATGAAACACGTGAAGAAAATCGCTATATTACCATATTTGAGAATTTTAACTTCAAATCATAAAGCGAGGTTCCATATTATTTAGATCCTAGAAAAGACATATAATGATGTTTTTTCCAATACAAATAATAGAAATCAATGTTTTTTCATTAAAATACTCTAAAATATTTCTGATTTTCCGTTTATATTACCAATGGAAGATGTATACGTAAAACCGCTCTAATCCGGCTGAAACGTCGATATATGCAATAAAAACAGAACTTCTCTCCTTTTCAATATCTTACTCAGTATTTTAACGAGAAACAAATTGTTGATTGAAAAAAAATTTTTAATGTTAATTTCTAATCAATTATGTGTTTGCATCATTTTTACCATATATATAATGAATTATTAACAATAAACTGAAAATTCACAAAAACGTGGAAAAACGGAAAAATATTGCCTAATTCGATGATATTTTGTTTATATCACATAAAGGAAAAGGGGATGATAAACGTCAAAATATTGCTATATTCGATGATTTTTAGTACGAAACAAAATGCAAGAAAACTTGCTTAAAATGCAATATTATGCGAAATTCTGATATTTAAAAGCCAAATCACATATCGTGATACTACATGAAATAGTATCGAAATATTAGTAAAAACGAATATATTCACGTGATGTCACACTACATAAAAAACGTGAACAAAATCGCTCTATTACCTTATTTGAGGATTTTAACTTCAAATCATAAATTGATTTTCGTATTATTTAGATCCTAGAAAAGACATATAAAAATGTTGTTTCCAATACAAATGATAAAAATCAATGTATTTTCATTAGAATTAACTAAAATGTTCCTGATTTTCCGGTTATATTACCGATGGAAGATGTACACGTAAACCCGCTCTAATCCGGCTGAAACGTCGATATATGCAATAAAAACAGAACTTCTCCCCTTTTCAATATCTTACTCAGTATTTTAACGAGAAACAAATAGTTGATTGAAAATGAAGTATTTAATGTTAATTTCTAATCAATTATGTGTTTGCATCATTTTCATGGTATATATAATGAATTATTAACAATAAACTGAAAATTCACAAAAACGTGGAAAACGGCAAAATATTGCCTAATTCGATGATATTTTGTTTAAATCACATAAAGGAAAAGAGGATGACATACGTCAAAATATTGCTAAATTCAATGATTTTTAGTACAAAACAAGACGTAAGAAAACTTGCTTAAAAGTGCAATATTAAGCGAAATTCTCAGATTTAAGGACAAATCATTTATCGTGAGAAAACATGAAGTATTATCGAAATATTTTTAACAATGAATATATTACGTACAATTACACTACATGAAACACGTGAAGAAAATCGCTATATTACCATATTTGAGGCTTTTAACTTCAAATCATAAAGCGAGGTTCCATATTATTTAGATCCTAGAAAAGACATATAAAGATGTTGTTTCCAATACAAATTATAAAAATCAATGTGTTTTCATTAAAATACTCTAAAATGTTCCTGATTTTCCGTTGATATTACCGATGAAAGATGTACACGTAAAACCGCTCTAATCCCGCTGAAACGTCGATATATGCAATAAAAACAGAACTTCTCCCCTTTTCAATATCTTACTTAGTATTTTAACGAGAAACAAATAGTTGATTGAAAATGAAGTATTTAATGTTAATTTCTAATCAATTATGTGTTTGCATCATTTTCATCGTATATTTAATGAATTATTAACAATAAACTGAAAATTCACAAAAACGTGGAAAAACGGAAAAATATTGCCTAATTCAATGATATTTTGTTTAAATCACATAAAGGAAAAGAGGATGATAAACGTCAAAATATTGCTATATTCAATGATTTTTAGTACAAAACAAGACGTAAGAAAACTTGCTTAAAATGCAATATTAAGCGAAATTCTCAGATTTAAGGACAAATCACATATCGTGAGAAAACATGAAGTATTATCGAAATATTGGTAAAAATGAATATATTTACGTACAATTACACTAAATGAAAAACGTGAAGAAAATCGCTATATTACCATATTTGAGAATTTTAACTTCAAATCATAAAGCGAGGTTCCATATTATTTAGATCCTAGAAAAGACATATAATGATGTTGTTTCCAATACAAATAATAGAAATCAATGTTTTTTCATTAAAATACTCTAAAATATTTCTGATTTTCCGTTTATATTACCAATAAAAGACGTACACGTAAAACCGCTCCAATCCGGCTGAAACGTCGATATATGCAATAAAAACAGAACTTCTCTCCTTTTCAATATCTTACTCAGTATTTTAACGAGAAACAAATTGTTGATTGAAAATAAAGTATTTAATGTTAATTTCTAATCAATTATGTGTTTGCATCATTTTTACCATATATATAATGAATTATTAACAATAAACTGAAAATTCACAAAAACGTGGAAAAACGGAAAAATATTGCCTAATTCGATGATATTTTGTTTATATCACATAAAGGAAAAGGGGATGATAAACGTCAAAATATTGCTATATTCGATGATTTTTAGTACGAAACAAAATGCAAGAAAACTTGCTTAAAATGCAATATTATGCGAAATTCTGATATTTAAAAGCCAAATCACATATCGTGATACTACATGAAATAGTATCGAAATATTAGTAAAAATTAATATATTCACGTGATACCACACTACATAAAAAACGTGAACAAAATCGCTCGATACCTTATTTGAGGATTTTTACGTCAAATCATAAATCGATGTTTCGTATTATTTAGATCCTAGAAAAGACATAAAAATGTTGTTTCCAATACAAATGATAAAAATCAATGTGTTTTCATTAGAATTAACTAAAATGTTCCTGATTTTCCGGTTATATTACCGATGGAAGATGTACACGTAAAACCGCTCTAAACCGGCTGAAACGTCGATATATGCAATAAAAACAGAACTTCTCCCCTTTTCAATATCTTACTCAGTATTTTAACGAGAAACAAATAGTTGATTGAAAATGAAGTATTTAATGTTAAATTCTAATCAATTATGTGTTTGCATCATTTTCATCGTATATATAATGAATTATTAACAATAAACTGAAAATTCACAAAAACGTGGAAAACGGCAAAATATTGCCTAATTCGATGATATTTTGTTTAAATCACATAAAGGAAAAGAGGATGATAAACGTCAAAATATTGCTAAATTCAATGATTTTTAGTACAAAACAAGACGTAAGAAAACTTGCTTAGAAATGCAATATTAAGCGAAATTCTCAGATTTAAGGACAAATCACATATCGTGAGAAAACATGAAGTATTATCGAAATATTGGTAAAAATGAATATATTTACGTACGATTACACTACATGAAACACGTGAAGAAAATCGCTATATTACCATATTTGAGAATTTTAACTTCAAATCATAAAGCGAGGTTCCATATTATTTAGATCTTAGAAAAGACATATAATGATGTTTTTTCCAATACAAATAATAGAAATCAATGTTTTTTCATTAAAATACTCTAAAATATTTCTGATTTTCCGTTTATATTACCAATGGAAGATGTACACGTAAAACCTCTCTAATCCGGCTGAAACGTCGATATATGCAATAAAAACAGAACTTCTCTCCTTTTCAATATCTTACTCAGTATTTTAACGAGAAACAAATTGTTGATTGAAAATAAAGTATTTAATGTTAATTTCTAATCAATTATGTGTTTGCATCATTTTTACCATATATATAATGAATTATTAACAATAAACTGAAAATTCACAAAAACGTGGAAAAACGGAAAAATATTGCCTAATTCAATGATATTTTGTTTAAATCACATAAAGGAAAAGAGGATGATAAACGTCAAAATATTGCTAAATTCAATGATTTTTAGTACAAAACAAGACGTAAGAAAACTTGCTTAGAAATGCAATATTAAGCGAAATTCTCAGATTTAAGGACAAATCACATATCGTGAGAAAACATGAAGTATTATCGAAATATTGGTAAAAATGAATATATTTACGCACAATTACACTACATGAAAAACGTGAAGACATCGCTATAATACCATATTCGAGAATTTTAACTTCAAATCATAGAGCGAGGTTCCATATTATTTAGATCCTAGAAAAGACATATAATGATGTTGTTTCCAATACAAATAATAAAAATCAATGTTTTTTCATTAAAATACTCTAAAATATTTCTGATTTTCCGTTTATATTACCGATGGAAGACGTACACGTTAAACCGCTCCAATCCGGCTGAAACGTCGATATATGCAATAAAAACAGAACTTCTCTCCTTTTCAATATCTTACTCAGTATTTTAACGAGAAACAAATTGTTGATTGAAAATGAAGTATTTAATGTTAATTTCTAATCAATTATGTGTTTTATCATTTTTACCATATATATAATGAATTATTAACAATAAACTGAAAATTCACAAAAACGTGGAAAAACGGCAAAATATTGCCTAATTCGATGATATTTTGTTTATGACACATAAAGGAAAAGGGGATGATAAACGTCAAAATATTGCTATATTCGATGATTTTTAGTTCGAAACAAAATGCCAGAAAACTTGCCTAAAATGTAATATTATGCGAAATTCTGATATATAAAGGTTAAATCACATATCGTGATACTACATGAAATAGCATCTAAATATTTGTAAAAACGAATATATTCACGTGATGTCACACTATATAAAAAACGTGAACAAAATCGCTCTATTACCTTATTTGAGGATTTTAACTTCAAATCATAAACCGATGTTTCGTATTATTTAGATCCTAGAAAAGACATATAAAAATGTTGTTTCCAATACAAATGATAAAAATCAATGTATTTTCATTAGAATTAACTAAAATGTTCCTGATTTTCCGGTTATATTACCGATGGAAGATGTACACGTAAACCCGCTCTAATCCGGCTGAAACTTCGATATATGCAATAAAAACAGAACTTCTCCCCTTTTCAATATCTTACTCAGTATTTTAACGAGAAACAAATAGTTGATTGAAAATGAAGTATTTAATGTTAATTTCTAATCAATTATGTGTTTGCATCATTTTCATCGTATATTTAATGAATTATTAACAATAAACTGAAAATTCTCAAAAACGTGGAAAACGGCAAAATATTGCCTAATTCGATGATATTTTGTTTAAATCACATAAAGGAAAAGAGGATGATAAACGTCAAAATATTGCTAAATTCAATGATTTTTAGTACAAAACAAGACGTAAGAAAACTTGCTTAAAAGTGCAATATTAAGCGAAATTCTCAGATTTAAGGACAAATCACATATCGTGAGAAAACATGAAGTATTATCGAAATATTGGTAAAAATGAATATATTTACGTACAATTACACTACATGAAACACGTGAAGAAAATCGCTATATTACCATATTTGAGGATTTTAACTTCAAATCATAAAGCGAGGTTCCATATTATTTAGGGCATAGCATTTGATTTTTTTTTGATTTTAGGCGTCAAGATTAAGACGCCTTAATCCACTTGACCATCACGACCGGACATAATGAGGTGATAGCCGAGGCTATTTGAACCACCCCACCGCCGGCACTCGGATAGTAATCTTGGGCATAGCATTTTATCAATTCACCTCATTCTTTGGGGCACACGTGAGGAACACAAATGCGAACAAGCCTGAATGGTCCCCAGGACAATATGTAACTGAAAACTCACACCCCAGAAGTGACTCGAACCTATACTCCCAGGAGCAACGCAACTGGTATGTACAAGACGCCTTAATCCACTTGACCATCACGACCGGACATAATGAGGTGATAGCCGAGGCTATTTGAACCACCCCACCGCCGGCACTCGGATAGTAATCTTGGGCATAGCATTTTACCAAATCACCTCATTCTTTGGGGCACACGTGAGGAACACAAATGCGAACAAGCCTGAATGGTCCCCAGGACAATATGCAACTGAAAACTCACACCCCAGAAGTGACTCGAACCCATACTCCCAGGAGCAACGCAACTGGTATGTACAAGAAGCCTTAATCCACTTGACCATCACGACCGGACATAATGAGGTGATAGCCGAGGCTATTTGAACCACCCCACTGCCGGCACTCGGATAGTAATCTTGGGCTTAGCATTTTACCAAATCACCTCATTCTTTGGGGCACACGTGAGGAACACAAATGCGAACAAGCCTGAATGGTCCCCAGGACAATATGCAACTGAAAACTCACACCCCAGAAGTGACTCGAACCCATACTCCCAGGAGCAACGCAACTGGTATGTACAAGACGCCTTAATCCACTTGACCATCACGACCGGACATAATGAGGTGATAGCCGAGGCTATTTGAACCACCCCACCGCCGGCACTCGGATAGTAATCTTGGGCATAGCATTTTATCAATTCACCTCATTCTTTGGGGCACACGTGAGGAACACAAATGCGAACAAGCCTGAATGGTCCCCAGGACAATATGTAACTGAAAACTCACACCCCAGAAGTGACTCGAACCTATACTCCCAGGAGCAACGCAACTGGTATGTACAAGACGCCTTAATCCACTTGACCATCACGACCGGACATAATGAGGTGATAGCCGAGGCTATTTGAACCACCCCACCGCCGGCACTCGGATAGTAATCTTGGGCATAGCATTTTACCAAATCACCTCATTCTTTGGGGCACACGTGAGGAACACAAATGCGAACAAGCCTGAATGGTCCCCAGGACAATATGCAACTGAAAACTCACACCCCAGAAGTGACTCGAACCCATACTCCCAGGAGCAACGCAACTGGTATGTACAAGACGCCTTAATCCACTTGACCATCACGATCGGACATAATGAGGTGATAGCGGAGGCTATTTGAACCACCCCACCGCCGGCACTCGGATAGTAATCTTGGGCATAGCATTTTACCAAATCACCTCATTCTTTGGGGCACACGTGAGGAACACAAATGCGAACAAGCCTGAATGGTCCCCAGGACAATATGCAACTGAAAACTCACACCCCAGAAGTGACTCGAACCCATACTCCCAGGAGCAACGCAACTGGTATGTACAAGACGCCTTAATCCACTTGACCATCACGACCGGACATAATGAGGTGATAGCCGAGGCTATTTGAACCACCCCACCGCCGGCACTCGGATAGTAATCTTGGGCATAGCATTTTACCAAATCACCTCATTCTTTGGGGCACACGTGAGGAACACAAATGCGAACAAGCCTGAATGGTCCCCAGGACAATATGCAACTGAAAACTCACACCCCAGAAGTGACTCGAACCCATACTCCCAGGAGCAACGCAACTGGTATGTACAAGACGCCTTAATCCACTTGACCATCACGACCGGACATAATGAGGTGATAGCCGAGGCTATTTGAACCATCCCACCGCCGGCACTCGGATAGTAATCTTGGGCATAGCATTTTACCAAATCACCTCATTCTTTGGGGCACACGTTAGGAACACAAATGCGAACAAGCCTGAATGGTCCCCAGGACAATATGCAACTGAAAACTCACACCCCAGAAGTGACTCGAACCCATACTCCCAGGAGCAACGCAACTGGTATGTACAAGACGCCTTAATCCACTTGACCATCACGACCGGACATAATGAGGTGATAGCCGAGGCTATTTGAACCACCCCACCGCCGGCACTCGGATAGTAATCTTGGGCATAGCATTTTACCAATTCACCTCATTCTTTGGGGCACACGTGAGGAACACAAATGCGAACAAGCCTGAATGGTCCCCAGGACAATATGCAACTGAAAACTCACACCCCAGAAGTGACTTGAACCCATACTCCCAGGAGCAACGCAACTGGTATGTACAAGACGCCTTAATCCACTTGACCATCACGACCGGACATAATGAGGTGATAGCCGAGGCTATTTGAACCACCCCACCGCCGGCACTCAGATAGTAATCTTGGGCATAGCATTTTACCAAATCACCTCATTCTTTGGGGCACACGTGAGGAACACAAATGCGAACAAGCCTGAATGGTCCCCAGGACAATATGCAACTGAAAATTCACACCCCAGAAGTGACTCGAACCCATACTCCCAGGAGCAACGCAACTGGTATGTACAAGACGCCTTAATCCACTTGTCCATCACGACCGGACATAATGAGGTGATAGCCGAGGCTATTTGAACCACCCCACCGCCGGCACTCGGATAGTAATCTTGGGCATAGCATTTTACCAAATCACCTCATTCTTTGGGGCACACGTGAGGAACACAAATGCGAACAAGCCTGAATGGTCCGTAGGACAATATGCAACTGAAAACTCACACCCCAGAAGTGACTCGAACCCATACTCCCAGGAGCAACGCAACTGGTATGTACAAGACGCCTTAATCCACTTGACCATCACGACCGGACATAATGAGGTGATAGCCGAGGCTATTTGAACCACCCCACCGCCGGCACTCGGATAGTAATCTTGGGCATAGCATTTTACCAATTCACCTCATTCTTTGGGGCACACGTGAGGAACACAAATGCGAACAAGCCTGAATGGTCCCCAGGACAATATGCAACTGAAAACTCACACCCCAGAAGTGACTCGAACCCATACTCCCAGGAGCAACGCAACTGGTATGTACAAGACGCCTTAATCCACTTGACCATCACGACCGGACATAATGAGGTGATAGCCGAGGCTATTTGAACCACCCCACCGCCGGCACTCGTATAGTAATCTTGGGCATAGCATTTTACCAAATCACCTCATTCTTTGGGGCACACGTGAGGAACACAAATGCGAACAAGCCTGAATGGTCCCCAGGACAATATGCAACTGAAAACTCACACCCCAGAAGTGACTCGAACCCATACTCCCAGGAGCAACGCAACTGGTATGTACAAGACGCCTTAATCCACTTGACCATCACGACCGGACATAATGAGGTGATAGCTGAGGCTATTTGAACCACCCCACCGCCGGCACTCGGATAGTAATCTTGGGCATAGCATTTTACCAAATCACCTCATTCTTTGGGGCACACGTGAGGAACACAAATGCGAACAAGCCTGAATGGTCCCCAGGACAATATGCAACTGAAAATTCACACCCCAGAAGTGACTCGAACCCATACTCCCAGGAGCAACGCAACTGGTATGTACAAGACGCCTTAATCCACTTGTCCATCACGACCGGACATAATGAGGTGATAGCCGAGGCTATTTGAACCACCCCACCGCCGGCACTCGGATAGTAATCTTGGGCATAGCATTTTACCAAATCACCTCATTCTTTGGGGCACACGTGAGGAACACAAATGCGAACAAGCCTGAATGGTCCCCAGGACAATATGCAACTGAAAACTCACACCCCAGAAGTGACTCGAACCCATACTCCCAGGAGCAACGCAACTGGTATGTACAAGACGCCTTAATCCACTTGACCATCACGATCGGACATAATGAGGTGATAGCGGAGGCTATTTGAACCACCCCACCGCCGGCACTCGGATAGTAATCTTGGGCATAGCATTTTACCAAATCACCTCATTCTTTGGGGCACACGTGAGGAACACAAATGCGAACAAGCCTGAATGGTCCCCAGGACAATATGCAACTGAAAACTCACACCCCAGAAGTGACTCGAACCCATACTCCCAGGAGCAACACAACTGGTATGTACAAGACGCCTTAATCCACTTGACCATCACGACCGGACATAAAAAGGTGATAGCGGAGGCTATTTGAACCACCCCACCGCCGGCACTCGGATAGTAATCTTGGGCATAGCATTTTACCAAATCACCTCATTCTTTGGGGCACACGTGAGGAACACAAATGCGAACAAGCCTGAATGGTCCCCAGGACAATGTGCAACTGAAAACTCACACCACAGAAGTGACTCGAACCTATGCTCCCAGGAGCAACGCAACTGGTATGTACAAGACGCCTTAATCCACTTGACCATCACGACCGGACATAATGAGGTGATAGCCGAGGCTATTTGAAAACCCCACCGCCGGCACTCGGATAGTAATCTTGGGCATAGCATTTTACCAAATCACCTCATTCTTTGGGGCACACGTGAGGAACACAAATGCGAACAAGCCTGAATGGTCCCCAGGACAATATGCAACTGAAAACTCATACCCCAGAAGTGACTCGAACCCATACTCCCAGGAGCAACGCAACTGGTATGTACAAGACGCCTTAATCCACTTGACCATCACGACCGGACATAATGAGGTGATAGCCGAGGCTATTTGAACCACCCCACCGCCGGCACTCGGATAGTAATCTTGGGCATAGCATTTTACCAAATCACCTCATTCTTTGGGGCACACGTGAGGAACACAAATGCGAACAAGCCTGAATGGTCCCCAGGACAATATGCAACTGAAAACTCACACCCCAGAAGTGACTCGAACCCATACTCCCAGGAGCAACGCAACTGGTATGTACAAGACGCCTTAATCCACTTGACCATCACGACCGGACATAATGAGGTGATAGCCGAGGCTATTTGAACCACCCCACCGCCGGCACTCGGATAGTAATCTTGGGCATAGCATTTTACCAAATCACCTCATTCTTTGGGGCACACGTGAGGAACACAAATGTGAACAAGCCTGAATGGTCCCCAGGACAATATGCAACTGAAAACTCACACCCCAGAAGTGACTCGAACCCATACTCCCAGGAGCAACGCAACTGGTATGTACAAGACGCCTTAATCCACTTGACCATCACGACCGGACATAATGAGGTGATAGCCGAGGCTATTTGAACCACCCCACCGCCGGCACTCGGATAGTAATCTTGGGCATAGCATTTTATCAATTCACCTCATTCTTTGGGGCACACGTGAGGAACACAAATGCGAACAAGCCTGAATGGTCCCCAGGACAATATGCAACTGAAAACTCACACCCCAGAAGTGACTCGAACCCATACTCCCAGGAGCAACGCAACTGATATGTACAAGACGCCTTAATCCACTTGACCATCACGATCGGACATAATGAGGTGATAGCGGAGGCTATTTGAACCACCCCACCGCCGGCACTCGGATAGTAATCTTGGGCATAGCATTTTACCAAATCACCTCATTCTTTGGGGCACACGTGAGGAACACAAATGCGAACAAGCCTGAATGGTCCCCAGGACAATATGGAACTGAAAACTCACACCCCAGAAGTGACTCGAACCAATACTCCCAGGAGCAACGCAACTGGTATGTACAAGACGCCTTAATCCACTTGACCATCACGACCGGACATAATGAGGTGATAGCCGAGGCTATTTGAACCACCCCACCGCCGGCACTCGGATAGTAATCTTGGGCATAGCATTTTACCAAATCACCTGATTCTTTGGGGCACACGTGAGGAACACAAATGCGAACAAGCCTGAATGGTCCCCAGGACAATATGCAACTGAAAACTCACACCCCAGAAGTGACTCGAACCCATACTCCCATGAGCAACGCAACTGGTATGTACAAGACGCCTTAATCCACTTGACCATCACGACCGGACATAATGAGGTGATAGCCGAGGCTATTTGAACCACCCCACCGCCGGCACTCGGATAGTAATCTTGGGCATAGCATTTTACCAAATCACCTCATTCTTTGGGGCACACGTGAGGAACACAAATGCGAACAAGCCTGAATGGTCCCCAGGACAATATGCAACTGAAAACTCACACCCCAGAAGTGACTCGAACCCATACTCCCAGGAGCAACGCAACTGGTATGTACAAGACGCCTTAATCCACTTGACCATCACGACCGGACATAATGAGGTGATAGCCGAGGCTATTTGAACCACCCCACCGCCGGCACTCGGATAGTAATCTTGGGCATAGCATTTTACCAAATCACCTCATTCTTTGGGGCACACGTGAGGAACACAAATGCGAACAAGCCTGAATGGTCCCCAGGACAATATGCAACTGAAAATTCACACCCCAGAAGTGACTCGAACCCATACTCCCAGGAGCAACGCAACTGGTATGTACAAGACGCCTTAATCCACTTGTCCATCACGACCGGACATAATGAGGTGATAGCCGAGGCTATTTGAACCACCCCACCGCCGGCACTCGGATAGTAATCTTGGGCATAGCATTTTACCAAATCACCTCATTCTTTGGGGAACACGTGAGGAACACAAATGCGAACAAGCCTGAATGGTCCCCAGGACAATATGCAACTGAAAACTCACACCCCAGAAGTGACTCGAACCCATACTCCCAGGAGCAACGCAACTGGTATGTACAAGACGCCTTAATCCACTTGACCATCACGACCGGACATAATGAGGTGATAGCCGAGGCTATTTGAACCACCCCACCGCCGGCACTCGGATAGTAATCTTGGGCATAGCATTTTACCAATTCACCTCATTCTTTGGGGCACACGTGAGGAACACAAATGCGAACAAGCCTGAATGGTCCCCAGGACAATATGCAACTGAAAACTCACACCCCAGAAGTGACTTGAACCCATACTCCCAGGAGCAACGCAACTGGTATGTACAAGACGCCTTAATCCACTTGACCATCACGACCGGACATAATGAGGTGATAGCCGAGGCTATTTGAACCACCCCACCGCCGGCACTCGGATAGTAATCTTGGGCATAGCATTTTACCAAATCACCTCATTCTTTGGGGCACACGTGAGGAACACAAATGCGAACAAGCCTGAATGGTCCCCAGGACAATATGCAACTGAAAACTCACACCCCAGAAGTGACTTGAACCCATACTCCCAGGAGCAACGCAGCTGGTATGTACAAGACGCCTTAATCCACTTGACCATCACGACCGGACATAATGAGGTGATAGCCGAGGCTATTTGAACCACCCAACCGCCGGCACTCGGATAGTAATCTTGGGCATAGCATTTTACCAAATCACCTCATTCTTTGGGGCACACGTGAGGAACACAAATGCGAACAAGCCTGAATGGTCCCCAGGACAATATGCAACTGAAAACTCACACCCCAGAAGTGACTCGAGCCCATACTCCCAGGAGCAACGCAACTGGTATGTACAAGACGCCTTAATCCACTTGACCATCACGACCGGACATAATGAGGTGATAGCCGAGGCTATTTGAACCACCCCACCGCCGGCACTCGGATAGTAATCTTGGGCATAGCATTTTACCAAATCACCTCATTCTTTGGGGCACACGTGAGGAACACAAATGCGAACAAGCCTGAATGGTCCCCAGGACAATATGCAACTGAAAATTCACACCCCAGAAGTGACTCGAACCCATACTCCCAGGAGCAACGCAACTGGTATGTACAAGACGCCTTAATCCACTTGTCCATCACGACCGGACATAATGAGGTGATAGCCGAGGCTATTTGAACCACCTCACTGCCGGCACTCGGATAGTAATCTTGGGCATAGCATTTTACCAAATCACCTCATTCTTTGGGGCACACGTGAGGAACACAAATGCGAACAAGCCTGAATGGTCCCCAGGACAATATGCAACTGAAAACTCACACCCCAGAAGTGACTCGAACCCATACTCCCAGGAGCAACGCAACTGGTATGTACAAGACGCCTTAATCCACTTGACCATCACGACCGGACATAATGAGGTGATAGCCGAGGCTATTTGAACCACCCCACCGCCGGCACTCGGATAGTAATCTTGGGCATAGCATTTTACCAATTCACCTCATTCTTTGGGGCACACGTGAGGAACACAAATGCGAACAAGCCTGAATGGTCCCCAGGACAATATGCAACTGAAAACTCACACCCCAGAAGTGACTTGAACCCATACTCCCAGGAGCAACGCAACTGGTATGTACAAGACGCCTTAATCCACTTGACCATCACGACCGGACATAATGAGGTGATAGCCGAGGCTATTTGAACCACCCCACCGCCGGCACTCGGATAGTAATCTTGGGCATAGCATTTTACCAAATCACCTCATTCTTTGGGGCACACGTGAGGAACACAAATGCGAACAAGCCTGAATGGTCCCCAGGACAATATGCAACTGAAAATTCACACCCCAGAAGTGACTCGAACCCATACTCCCAGGAGCAACGCAACTGGTATGTACAAGACGCCTTAATCCACTTGTCCATCACGACCGGACATAATGAGGTGATAGCCGAGGCTATTTGAACCACCCCACCGCCGGCACTCGGATAGTAATCTTGGGCATAGCATTTTACCAAATCACCTCATTCTTTGGGGCACACGTGAGGAACACAAATGCGAACAAGCCTGAATGGTCCCCAGGACAATATGCAACTGAAAACTCACACCCCAGAAGTGACTCGAACCCATACTCCCAGGAGCAACGCAACTGGTATGTACAAGACGCCTTAATCCACTTGACCATCACGACCGGACATAATGAGGTGATAGCCGAGGCTATTTGAACCACCCCACCGCCGGCACTCGGATAGTAATCTTGGGCATAGCATTTTACCAATTCACCTCATTATTTGGGGCACACGTGAGGAACACAAATGCGAACAAGCCTGAATGGTCCCCAGGACAATATGCAACTGAAAACTCACACCCCAGAAGTGACTTGAACCCATACTCCAAGGAGCAACGCAACTGGTATGTACAAGACGCCTTAATCCACTTGACCATCACGACCGGACATAATGAGGTGATAGCCGAGGCTATTTGAACCACCCCACCGCTGGCACTCGGATAGTAATCTTGGGCATAGCATTTTACCAAATCACCTCATTCTTTGGGGCACACGTGAGGAACACAAATGCGAACAAGCCTGAATGGTCCCCAGGACAATATGCAACTGAAAACTCACACCCCAGAAGTGACTCGAACCCATACTCCCAGGAGCAACGCAACTGGTATGTACAAGACGCCTTAATCCACTTGACCATCACGACCGGACATAATGAGGTGATAGCTGAGGCTATTTGAACCACCCCACCGCCGGCACTCGGATAGTAATCTTGGGCATAGCATTTTACCAAATCACCTCATTCTTTGGGGCACACGTGAGGAACACAAATGCGAACAAGCCTGAATGGTCCCCAGGACAATATGCAACTGAAAATTCACACCCCAGAAGTGACTCGAACCCATACTCCCAGGAGCAACGCAACTGGTATGTACAAGACGCCTTAATCCACTTGTCCATCACGACCGGACATAATGAGGTGATAGCCGAGGCTATTTGAACCACCCCACCGCCGGCACTCGGATAGTAATCTTGGGCATAGCATTTTACCAAATCACCTCATTCTTTGGGGCACACGTGAGGAACACAAATGCGAACAAGCCTGAATGGTCCCCTGGACAATATGCAACTGAAAACTCACACCCCAGAAGTGACTCGAACCCATACTCCCAGGAGCAACGCAACTGGTATGTACAAGACGCCTTAATCCACTTGACCATCACGATCGGACATAATGAGGTGATAGCGGAGGCTATTTGAACCACCCCACCGCCGGCACTCGGATAGTAATCTTGGGCATAGCATTTTACCAAATCACCTCATTCTTTGGGGCACACGTGAGGAACACAAATGCGAACAAGCCTGAATGGTCCCCAGGACAATATGCAACTGAAAACTCACACCCCAGAAGTGACTCGAACCCATACTCCCAGGAGCAACACAACTGGTATGTACAAGACGCCTTAATCCACTTGACCATCACGACCGGACATAAAAAGGTGATAGCGGAGGCTATTTGAACCACCCCACCGCCGGCACTCGGATAGTAATCTTGGGCATAGCATTTTACCAAATCACCTCATTCTTTGGGGCACACGTGAGGAACACAAATGCGAACAAGCCTGAATGGTCCCCAGGACAATGTGCAACTGAAAACTCACACCTCAGAAGTGACTCGAACCTATGCTCCCAGGAGCAACGCAACTGGTATGTACAAGACGCCTTAATCCACTTGACCATCACGACCGGACATAATGAGGTGATAGCCGAGGCTATTTGAAAACCCCACCGCCGGCACTCGGATAGTAATCTTGGGCATAGCATTTTACCAAATCACCTCATTCTTTGGGGCACACGTGAGGAACACAAATGCGAACAAGCCTGAATGGTCCCCAGGACAATATGCAACTGAAAACTCACACCCCAGAAGTGACTCGAACCCATACTCCCAGGAGCAACGCAACTGGTATGTACAAGACGCCTTAATCCACTTGACCATCACGACCGGACATAATGAGGTGATAGCCGAGGCTATTTGAACCACCCCACCGCCGGCACTCGGATAGTAATCTTGGGCATAGCATTTTACCAAATCACCTCATTCTTTGGGGCACACGTGAGGAACACAAATGCGAACAAGCCTGAATGGTCCCCAGGACAATATGCAACTGAAAACTCACACCCCAGAAGTGACTCGAACCCATACTCCCAGGAGCAACGCAACTGGTATGTACAAGACGCCTTAATCCACTTGACCATCACGACCGGACATAATGAGGTGATAGCCGAGGCTATTTGAACCACCCCACCGCCGGCACTCGGATAGTAATCTTGGGCATAGCATTTTACCAAATCACCTCATTCTTTGGGGCACACGTGAGGAACACAAATGCGAACAAGCCTGAATGGTCCCCAGGACAATATATAACTGAAAACTCACACCCCAGAAGTGACTCGAACCCATACTCCCAGGAGCAACGCAACTGGTATGTACAAGACGCCTTAATCCACTTGACCATCACGACCGGACATAATGAGGTGATAGCCGAGGCTATTTGAACCACCCCACCGCCGGCACTCGGATAGTAATCTTGGGCATAGCATTTTATCAATTCACCTCATTCTTTGGGGCACACGTGAGGAACACAAATGCGAACAAGCCTGAATGGTCCCCAGGACAATATGTAACTGAAAACTCACACCCCAGAAGTGACTCGAACCTATACTCCCAGGAGCAACGCAACTGGTATGTACAAGACGCCTTAATCCACTTGACCATCACGACCGGACATAATGAGGTGATAGCCGAGGCTATTTGAACCACCCCACCGCCGGCACTCGGATAGTAATCTTGGGCATAGCATTTTACCAAATCACCTCATTCTTTGGGGCACACGTGAGGAACACAAATGCGAACAAGCCTGAATGGTCCCCAGGACAATATGCAACTGAAAACTCACACCCCAGAAGTGACTCGAACCCATACTCCCAGGAGCAACGCAACTGGTATGTACAAGACGCCTTAATCCACTTGACCATCACGATCGGACATAATGAGGTGATAGCCGAGGCTATTTGAACCACCCCACCGCCGGCACTCGGATAGTAATCTTGGGCAAAGCATTTTACCAAATCAAGTCATTCTTTGGGGCACACGTGAGGAACACAAATGCGAACAAGCCTGAATGGTCCCCAGGACAATATGCAACTGAAAACTCACACCCCAGAAGTGACTCGAACCCATACTCCCAGGAGCAACGCAACTGGTATGTACAAGACGCCTTAATCCACTTGACCATCACGACCGGACATAATGAGGTGATAGCCGAGGCTATTTGAACCACCCCACCGCCGGCACTCGGATAGTAATCTTGGGCATAGCATTTTACCAAATCACCTCATTCTTTGGGGCACACGTGAGGAACACAAATGCGAACAAGCCTGAATGGTCCCCAGGACAATATGCAACTGAAAACTCACACCCCAGAAGTGACTCGAACCCATACTCCCATGAGCAACGCAACTGGTATGTACAAGACGCCTTAATCCACTTGACCATCACGACCGGACATAATGAGGTGATAGCCGAGGCTATTTGAACCACCCCACCGCCGGCACTCGGATAGTAATCTTGGGCATAGCATTTTACCAAATCACCTCATTCTTTGGGGCACACGTGAGGAACACAAATGCGAACAAGCCTGAATGGTCCCCAGGACAATATGCAACTGAAAACTCACACCCCAGAAGTGACTCGAACCCATACTCCCAGGAGCAACGCAACTGGTATGTACAAGACGCCTTAATCCACTTGTCCATCACGACCGGACATAATGAGGTGATAGCCGAGGCTATTTGAACCACCCCACCGCCGGCACTCGGATAGATATCTTGGGCATAGCATTTTACTAAATCACCTCATTCTTTGGGGCACACGTGAGGAACACAAATGCGAACAAGCCTGAATGGTCCCCAGGACAATATGCAACTGAAAACTCACACCCCAGAAGTGACTCGAACCCATACTCCCAGGAGCAACGCAACTGGTATGTACAAGACGCCTTAATCCACTTGACCATCACGACTGGACATAATGAGGTGATAGCCGAGGCTATTTGAACCACCCCACCGCCGGCACTCGGATAGTAATCTTGGGCATAGCATTTTACCAAATCACCTCATTCTTTGGGGCACACGTGAGGAACACAAATGCGAACAAGCCTGAATGGTCCCCAGGACAATATGCAACTGAAAACTCACACCCCAGAAGTGACTCGAACCCATACTCCCAGGAGCAACACAACTGGTATGTACAAGACGCCTTAATCCACTTGACCATCACGACCGGACATAAAAAGGTGATAGCGGAGGCTATTTGAACCACCCCACCGCCGGCACTCGGATAGTAATCTTGGGCATAGCATTTTACCAAATCACCTCATTCTTTGGGGCACACGTGAGGAACACAAATGCGAACAAGCCTGAATGGTCCCCAGGACAATGTGCAACTGAAAACTCACACCTCAGAAGTGACTCGAACCTATGCTCCCAGGAGCAACGCAACTGGTATGTACAAGACGCCTTAATCCACTTGACCATCACGACCGGACATAATGAGGTGATAGCCGAGGCTATTTGAAAACCCCACCGCCGGCACTCGGATAGTAATCTTGGGCATAGCATTTTACCAAATCACCTCATTCTTTGGGGCACACGTGAGGAACACAAATGCGAACAAGCCTGAATGGTCCCCAGGACAATATGCAACTGAAAACTCACACCCCAGAAGTGACTCGAACCCATACTCCCAGGAGCAACGCAACTGGTATGTACAAGACGCCTTAATCCACTTGACCATCACGACCGGACATAATGAGGTGATAGCCGAGGCTATTTGAACCACCCCACCGCCGGCACTCGGATAGTAATCTTGGGCATAGCATTTTACCAAATCACCTCATTCTTTGGGGCACACGTGAGGAACACAAATGCGAACAAGCCTGAATGGTCCCCAGGACAATATGCAACTGAAAACTCACACCCCAGAAGTGACTCGAACCCATACTCCCAGGAGCAACGCAACTGGTATGTACAAGACGCCTTAATCCACTTGACCATCACGACCGGACATAATGAGGTGATAGCCGAGGCTATTTGAACCACCCCACCGCCGGCACTCGGATAGTAATCTTGGGCATAGCATTTTACCAAATCACCTCATTCTTTGGGGCACACGTGAGGAACACAAATGCGAACAAGCCTGAATGGTCCCCAGGACAATATATAACTGAAAACTCACACCCCAGAAGTGACTCGAACCCATACTCCCAGGAGCAACGCATCTGGTATGTACAAGACGCCTTAATCCACTTGACCATCACGACCGGACATAATGAGGTGATAGCCGAGGCTATTTGAACCACCCCACCGCCGGCACTCGGATAGTAATCTTGGGCATAGCATTTTATCAATTCACCTCATTCTTTGGGGCACACGTGAGGAACACAAATGCGAACAAGCCTGAATGGTCCCCAGGACAATATGCAACTGAAAACTCACACCCCAGAAGTGACTCGAACCCATACTCCCAGGAGCAACGCAACTGGTATGTACAAGACGCCTTAATCCACTTGACCATCACGATCGGACATAATGAGGTGATAGCCGAGGCTATTTGAACCACCCCACCGCCGGCACTCGGATAGTAATCTTGGGCAAAGCATTTTACCAAATCACCTCATTCTTTGGGGCACACGTGAGGAACACAAATGCGAACAAGCCTGAATGGTCCCCAGGACAATATGCAACTGAAAACTCACACCCCAGAAGTGACTCGAACCCATACTCCCAGGAGCAACGCAACTGGTATGTACAAGACGCCTTAATCCACTTGACCATCACGACCGGACATAATGAGGTGATAGCCGAGGCTATTTGAACCACCCCACCGCCGGCACTCGGATAGTAATCTTGGGCATAGCATTTTACCAAATCACCTCATTCTTTGGGGCACACGTGAGGAACACAAATGCGAACAAGCCTGAATGGTCCCCAGGACAATATGCAACTGAAAACTCACACCCCAGAAGTGACTCGAACCCATACTCCCATGAGCAACGCAACTGGTATGTACAAGACGCCTTAATCCACTTGACCATCACGACCGGACATAATGAGGTGATAGCCGAGGCTATTTGAACCACCCCACCGCCGGCACTCGGATAGTAATCTTGGGCATAGCATTTTACCAAATCACCTCATTCTTTGGGGCACACGTGAGGAACACAAATGCGAACAAGCCTGAATGGTCCCCAGGACAATATGCAACTGAAAACTCACACCCCAGAAGTGACTCGAACCCATACTCCCAGGAGCAACGCAACTGGTATGTACAAGACGCCTTAATCCACTTGTGACCATCACGACCGGACATAATGAGGTGATAGCCGAGGCTATTTGAACCACCCCACCGCCGGCACTCGGATAGTTATCTTGGGCATAGCATTTTACCTAAATCACCTCATTCTTTGGGGCACACGTGAGGAACACAAATGCGAACAAGCCTGAATGGTCCCCAGGACAATATGCAACTGAAAACTCACACCCCAGAAGTGACTCGAACCCATACTCCCAGGAGCAACGCAACTGGTATGTACAAGACGCCTTAATCCACTTGACCATCACGACTGGACATAATGAGGTGATAGCCGAGGCTATTTGAACCACCCCACCGCCGGCACTCGGATAGTAATCTTGGGCATAGCATTTTACCAAATCACCTCATTCTTTGGGGCACACGTGAGGAACACAAATGCGAACAAGCCTGAATGGTCCCCAGGACAATATGCAACTGAAAACTCACACCCCAGAAGTGACTCGAACCCATACTCCCAGGAGCAACACAACTGGTATGTACAAGACGCCTTAATCCACTTGACCATCACGACCGGACATAAAAAGGTGATAGCCGAGGCTATTTGAACCACCCCACCGCCGACACTCGGATAGTAATCTTGGGCATAGCATTTTACCAAATCACCTCATTCATTGGGGCACACGTGAGGAACACAAATGCGAACAAGCCTGAATGGTCCCCAGGACAATGTGCAACTGAAAACTCACACCACAGAAGTGACTCGAACCTATACTCCCAGGAGCAACGCAACTGGTATGTACAAGACGCCTTAATCCACTTGACCATCACGACTGGACATAATGAGGTGATAGCCGAGGCTATTTGAAAACCCCACCACCGGCACTCGGATAGTAATCTTGGGCATAGCATTTTACCAATTCACCTCATTCTTTCGGGCACACGTGAGGAACACAAATGCGAACAAGCCTGAATGGTCCCTAGGACAATATGCAACTGAAAACTCACACCCCAGAAGTGACTCGAACCCATACTCCCAGGAGCAACGCAACTGGTATGTACAAGACGCCTTAATCCACTTGACCATCACGACCGGACATAATGAGGTGATAGCCGAGGCTATTTGAACCACCCCACCGCCGGCACTCGGATAGTAATCTTGGGCATAGCATTTTACCAAATCACCTCATTCTTTGGGGCACACGTGAGGAACACAAATGCGAACAAGCCTGAATGGTCCCCAGGACAATATGCAACTGAAAACTCACACCCCAGAAGTGACTCGAACCCATACTCCCAGGAGCAACGTAACTGGTATGTACAAGACGCCTTAATCCATTTGACCATCACGACCGGACATAATGAGGTGATAGCCGAGGCTATTTGAACCACCCCACCGCCGGCACTCGGATAGTAATCTTGGGCATAGCATTTTACCAAATCACCTCATTCTTTGGGGCACACGTGAGGAAACACAAATGCGAACAAGCCTGAATGGTCCCCAGGACAATATGCAACTGAAAACTCACACCCCAGAAGTGACTCGAACCCATACTCCCAGGAGCATACTTCCATCGGTAATATAAACGGAAAATCAGAAATATTTTCTAATGAAAAAACATTGATTTTTATCATTTGTATTGGAAACAACATTTTTATATGTCTTTTCTAGGATCTAAATAATACGAAACATGGCTTTATGATTGAAGTTAAAATCCTCAAATAAGGTAATAGAGCGATGTTGTTCACGTTTTTTATGCAGTGTGACATCACGTGAATATATTCGTTTATACTAATATTTCGATACTATTTCATGTAGTATCACGATATGTGATTTGGCCTTTATATATCAGAATTTCGCATAATATTGCATTTTAAGCAAGTTTTCTTGCATTTTGTTTCGTACGAAAAATCATCGAATATAGCAATATTTTGACGTTTATCATCCCATTTTCCTTATGTGATATAAACAAAATATCATCGAATTAGGCAATATTTTGCCGTTTTTCCACGTTTTTGTGAATTTTCACTTTATTGTTAATAATTCATTATATATATGATAAAAATGATGCAACCACATAATTGATTAGACATTATCATTAAATACTTCATTTTCAAACAACTATTTGTTTCTCGTTAAAATACTGAGTAAGATATTGAAAAGGGGAGAAGTTCTGTTTTTATTGCATATATCGACGTTTCAGCCGGATTTGAGGCGGTTTACATGTACGTCTTCCATCGGTATTATAAACGGAAAATCAGAAATATTTTAGAGTATTTTAATGAAAACACATTGATTTTTATCATTTGTATTGGAAACCACATCTTTATATGTTTTTTCTAGGATCTAAATAATATGAAACCTCGCTTTATGATTTGAAGTTAAAGTTCTCAAATATGGTAATATAGCGATTTTTTTCACGTTTTTCATGTTGTGTGATTTTACGTAAATATATTCATTTATACCAAATATTTCGATAACACTTCATGTTTTCTCACGATATGTGATTTGTCCTTAAATCTGAGAATTTCGCTTAATATTGCATTTTTAGGCAAGTTTTCTTACGTTTTTTGTGCTAAAAATCATTGAATTTAGCAATATTTTGACGTTTATCAGCTCCTTTTCCTTTATGTGATATAAACAAAATATCATCGAATTAGGCAATATTTTGCCGTTTTTCTACATTTTTGTGAATTTTCAGTTTATTTTTATTAATTCATTGTATATACGATAAAAATGATGCAAACACATAATTGATTAGAAATTAACATTAAATTATTCATTTTCAATCAACTATTTGCTTCTCGTTAAAATACTGAGTAAGATATTGAAAAGAGGAGAAGTTCTGTTTTTATTGCATATATCGACGTTTCAGCCGGATTAGAGCGGTTTTACGTGTACATCTTCCATCGGTAATATAAACGGGAAAATCAGAAATATTTTAGTTAATTCTAATGAAAAACACATTGATTTTTATCATTTGTATTGGAAACAACATTTTTATATATCTTTTCTAGGATCTAAATAATACGAAACATCGCTTTATGATTTGAAGTTAAAATCCTCAAATAAGGTAATAGAGCGATGTTGTTCACGTTTTTTATGTAGTGTGACATTACGTGAATATATTCGTTTTTACTAATATTTCGATACTATTTCATGTAGTATCACGATATGTGATTTTGCCTCTAAATATCAGAATTTCGCATAATATTGCATTTTAAGCAAGTTTTTCTTGCATTTTGTTTCGTATTAAAAATCATCGAATATAGCAATATTTGACGTTTATCATCCCATTTTCCTTTATGTGATATAAACAAAATATCATCGAATTAGGCAATATTTTGCCGTTTTTTCCACGTTTTTGTGAATTTTCAGTTTATTGTTAATAATTGATTATATATCTTGAGGTTATCTTGAGATGATTTCGGGGCTTTAGTGTCCCAGCGGCCCGGTCCTTGACCAGGCCTCCACTCCCAGGAAGCTGCCCGTGACAGCTGACTAACACCCAGGTACCATTTTACTGCTAGGTAACAGGGGCATTTTGTTTCGTACTAAAAATCAGACTCAAAAGAGTGATGCAGAGGCTCAAGAGAGGGATGCAGGGGCTTAAGAGAGGGATGCAGAGGCTCAAGTGATGGAAGCAGAGGCACAAGAGAGGGATGCAGAGGCTCTTGAGAGTGACGCAGAGGCTCAAGAGAGGGATGCAGAGGCTTAAAAGAGTGATGCAAAGGCTCAAGTGGGGATGCAGAATCTCATGAGAAGGATGCAGGAGTTCAAGAGAGGGATGCAGAGTTTCAAGAGAAGGATGCTGAGGCTAAAGTGAGAAATGAAGATGCACAAGAGAAGGATGCGGAGGCTCTTGACAGTGCTGCAGAGGCTCAAGAGAGGGAGCCATGTCATGTCTTATGTATCATATCTTTTCCTTTTAATGATATAAACAAAATATCATAGAATTAGGCAATATTTTGCTGTTTTTCCACGTTTTTGTGAATTTTCAGTTTATTGCTATTAATTCATTAAATATACGATAAAAATGATGCAAACACATAATTGATTAGAAATTAACCTTAAATACTTCATTTTCAATCAAATATTTGTTTCCCGTTAAAATACTGAGTAATCTATTGGAAAGGGGAGAAGTTCTGTTTTTATTGCATATATCGACGTTTCAGCCGGATTAGAACGGTTTTACGTGTACATCTTCCATCGGTAATATAAACAGAAAATCAGGACATTTTAGTTAATTCTAATGAAAACACATTGATTTTTATCATTTACATTTGAAACAACATTGTCATATGTCTTTTCTTGGATCTAAATAATACGAAACCTCGCTCTATGATTTGAAGTTAAATTACTCAAATATGGTAATATAGTGAATTTTTTCACGTTATTCATGTAGTGTGATTTTACGTATATATATTCGTTTTTACCAATATTTCGATACTACTTCATGTTTTCTTACGATATGTGATTTGGCCTTTAAATATCAGAACTTCACAAATTTTGCATTTTTAAGCAAGTTTTCTTGCATTTTGTTGTGTACTAAAAATCATCGAATTTAGCAAAATTTTTACCTTCAATATCCCCTTTTCCTTTTTGTGATTTAAACAAAATATCTTCGAATTAGGCCGTTTTTCCACGTTTTTGTGAATTTTCAGTTTATTGTTATTAATTCATTAAATATACGATAAAAATTATGCAAACACATAATTGATCAGAAAATAACCTTAAATACTTTATTTTCAATCATCTATTTGTTTCTCGTTAAAATACTGAGTAAGATATTGAAAAGGGGAGAAGTTCTGTTTTAATTGCATATATCGACGTTTCAGCCGGATTAGAACGGTTTTACGAGTACATCTTCCATCGTTAATATAAGCGGAAAATCAGGAACATTTTAGTTAATTCTAATGAAAACACATTGCTTTTTATCATTTGTATTTGAAACAACATTGTCATATGTCTTTTCTTGGATCTAAATAATTCGAAACCTCGCTCTATGATTAGAAGTTAAAATCCTCAAATTTGGTATAATAATTACTTTTTTCACGTTTTTCATGTAGTTTAATATTACGTAAATATATTCAATTTTACCAATATTTCGATACTATTTCATGTAGTATCACGATATGTGCTTTGGCCTTCAAATCCCAGATTTTCGCATAATATTGCTTTTGAAGCAAGTTTTCTTGCATTTTGTTTCGTACTAAAAATCATCGAATTCAGCAATATTTTGACGTTTATCATCCCCTCTTCCTTTATGTGATATAAACAAAATATCATCGAATTAGGCAATATTTTGCTGTTTTTCCACGTTTTTGTGAATTTTCAGTTTATTGCTATTAATTCATTATATATACGATAAAAATGATGCAAACACATAATTGATTAGAAATTAACCTTAAACACTTTATTTTCAATCAACTATTTGTTTCTCGTTAAAATACTGAGTAAGCAATTGGAAAGGGGAGAAGTTCTGTTTTTATTGCATATATCGAAGGTTCAGCCGGATTAGAGCGGTTTTACGTGTACATCTTCCATCGGTAATATTAACAGAAAATCAGGAACATTTTAGTTAATTCTATTGAAAACACATTGATTTTTATCATTTATATTTGAGGAAAGGGGAGAAGTTTTGTTTGTATTCCATATATCAATGTTTCAGCCGGATTAGAGCGGTTTTACGTGTACATCTTCCATCGGTAATATAAACGGAAAATCAGGAACATTTTAGTTAATTCTAATGAAAACGCATTGATTTTTATCATTTGTATTGGAAACAACATTGTCATATGTCTTTTCTTGGATCTAAATAATACGAAACATCGCTCCATGATTTGAAGTTAAAATCCTCGAATATGGTAAAATAGTGACTTTTTCACGTTTTTCATGTAGTTTGATATTACGTAAATATATTTTTCTTACCAATATTTCGATACTATTTCATGTAGTATCACGATATGTGATTTGGCCTTCAAATCTCAGAATTTCGCATAATATTGCATTTTAAGCAAGTTTTCTTGCATTTTGTTTCGTACTAAAAATCATCGAATTCAGCAATATTTTGACGTTTATCATCCCCTTTTCCTTTACGTGATATAAACAAAATATCATCGAATTACGCAATATTTTGCTGTTTTTCCACGTTTTTGTGAATTTTCAGTTTATTGCTATTAATTCATTAAATATACGATAAAAATGATGCAAACACATAATTGATTAGAAATTAACCTTAAACACTTTATTTTCAATCAACTATTTGTTTCTCGTTAAAATACTGAGTAAGAAATTAAAAAGGGGAGAAGTTCTGTTTTTATTGCATATATCGACGTTTCAGCCAGGATAGAGCGGTTTTCGTATTTTGAAAACTACAGGAGGTTTGAGCAAAATGTGATCCATTGCCGCTTTCAGTAATAGGCATATTTTCGGTATAAAAAGTCGAAATTTCAAACTGCGAATACATGCAGAAAGCCAAAATTTGGCTCCAAAATATGGCTCACGGGTCGAATTTGGGATGTTTGGGATATTTTGAAAACTGCAGGGAGGGCTTAGGCAACATGTGACCCATCGCTGCTCTCAGTAATTGGCATATTGTCGGTATAAAATGACTTAATTTCAAACTGCGAATACGTGATGAGAGCCCGAATTTGGCTTCAAAATATGGCTCAAACGTCGAATTTGAGATGTTTGGGATATTTTGAAAACTAATGGGGTTGGGGGGGGCAAAATGTGACCCATCGCCGCTTTCAGTAATTGGCCTATTTTCGGTATAAAAATTCGTAATTTCAAGCTGGGAATGCGTGGAGATAGCAAGAATTTGGCTCCAAAATATGGCTCAAGGGTCGAATTTGGGATGTTTTAGATATTTTGCAAACTGCAGGGGGGTTTCGGCAAATTGTGACCCATGGCTGCTTTCAGTTATTGGCATATTTTCAGTATAAAAATTCGTAATTTCAAACTGCGAATACATGCAGAGAGCCAGAATTTGGCTCCAAAATATAGCTCAAGGGTCGAATTTGGGATGTTTGGGATATTTTGAAAACTGCCGGGGATTTTGGGCAATATGTGACCCATCGACTCTCTCAGTAATTTACATATTTTCGGAATAAAAATTCGTAATTTCAAACTGCGAGTATGTGCAGAGAGCCACAATTTGGCTCCAAAATATGGCTCAAGGGTCGAATTTGGGATGTTTGGGATATCCTCTTAAGCCTCTGCATCCCTATTTTGAGCCTCTGCATCACTTTCTTAAGCCTCTGCATCCCTTTCTTGAGCCTCTGCATCCCTCTCTTGGACTCCTGCATCCCTCTCATGAGCCTCTGCGTCCTTCTCCTCAGCCTTAGCATCACTCTCTTAAGCCTCTGCATCACTCTCTAAAGTCTCTGCATCATTCTCTTGAGCCTCTGCATCATTCTCTAGAGCCTCTGCATCACTCTCTTTAGCCTCTGCATCACTCTCTTAATTAAGCCTCTGCATCTCTCTCTTCAGCCCCTGCATCACTCTCTTGAGCTTCTGCATCCCTCTCTTGAGCCCCTGCATCCCTCTCTTAATCCCCTGCATCCCTCTCTTAAGCCTCTGCATCACTCTCTTAAGCCTCTGCATCACTCTTGTAAGCCTCTGAATCACTCTCTTGAGCCTCTGCATCCCTATCTTGAGCCTCTTCATCATTCTCTTAGGCCTCTGCATCATTCTCTTGAGCCTCTGCATCACTCTCTTGAGCCTCTACATCCCTCTTTTGAGCCTCTGCATCACTGTCTTGAGCCTCGGCATCCCTCTCTTAAGCCTCTGCACCACTCCCTTGAGCCTCTGCATCAATCTCTTGAGCCTCTGTATCCCACGCTTAAGCCTCTGCAACACTCACTTAAGCCTCTGCATCCCTCACTTGATTCTCTGCATCACTCTGGTAAGCCTCTGCATCAGTCTCTTGAGCCTCTGCATCTCTCTCTTAAGCCTCTACATCATTCTCTTGAGCGTCTGCATTACTCTCTTGAGCCTCTGCATCACTCACTTGAGCCTCTGCATCACTCTCTTGAGCCTCTGCATCACTCGCTTTAACCTCGGCGAGGGAAGCAGAGGCTCAAGAGAGTGATGCAGACGCTCAATAGAGGGATGCAGGGGCTCAAGAGAGTGATAGAGAGGCTCAAGAGAGTGATTCAGAGGATTACGAGAGTGATGCAGAGGCTTAAGAGAGTGATGCAGAGGCTTACGAAAGTGATGCAGAGGCTTAAGAGAGTCATGTAGAGGCTTACGAGAGTGATGCAGAGGCTCAAGAGAGAGATGCAGAGGCTCAAGAGTGGGATGAATAGGCTCAAGAGAGGGATGCAGAGGCTCATGAGA
This sequence comes from Procambarus clarkii, assembly GCF_040958095.1. Classification (NCBI taxonomy): domain Eukaryota; kingdom Metazoa; phylum Arthropoda; class Malacostraca; order Decapoda; family Cambaridae; genus Procambarus; species Procambarus clarkii. The sequence goes on along the minus strand of NC_091153.1, from coordinate 2,173,792 downwards.
GGGATGCAGAGGCTAAAGTGAGTGATGCAGAGGCACAAGAGAAAGATGCAGAGGCACTTGAGAGTTATGCAAAGGCTCATGAGAGGGATGCAGAGGCTCAAGAGAATGATGTAGAGGCTTAAGAGAGGGATGCAGAGGCTCAAGAGAATGATGCAGAGGCTCAAGAGAGTGATGCAGAGGCTGAAGAGAGAAATGCAGAGGCTTAAGAGATTGATCCTTTAAATATCAGAACTTCGCAAATTTTGCATTTTTAAGCAAGTTTTCTTGCATTTTGTTGTGTACTAAAAATCATCGAATTTAGCAAAATTTTTACCTTCAATATCCCCTTTTCCGTTATGTGATTTAAAACAAAATATCTTCGAATTAGGCCGTTTTTCCACGTTTTTGTGAATTTTCAGTTTATTGTTATTAATTCATTAAATATACGATAAAAATTATGCAAACACATAATTGATCAGAAAATAACCTTAAATACTTCATTTTCAATCATCTATTTGTTTCTCGTTAAATACTGAGTAAGATATTGAAAAGGGGAGAAGTTCTGTTTTTATTGCATATATCGACGTTGCAGCCGGATTAGAACGGTTTTACGAGTACATCTTCCATCGGTAATATAAGCCGAAATTCAGGACCATTTTAGTTAATTTTAATGAAAACACATTGATTTTTATCATTTGTATTGGAAGCAACATCTTTATACGTCTTTTCTAGGGTCTAAAAAATTCGAAACGTTGCTATATGATTCGAAGGTAAAATCCTCAAATTTGGTATAATAATTACTTTTTTCACGTTTTTCATGTAGTTTAATATTAGGTAAATATATTCAATTTTACCAATATTTCGATACTATTTCATGTAGTATCACGATATGTGCTTTGGCCTTCAAATCCCAGATTTTCGCATAATATTGCATTTGAAGCAAGTTTTCTTGCATTTTGTTTCGTACTAAAAATCATCGAATTCAGCAATATTTTGACGTTTATCATCCCCTTTCCTTTATGTGATATAAACAAAATATCATCGAAATTAGGCAATATTTTGCTGTTTTTCCACGTTTTTGTGAATTTCAGTTTATTGCTATTAATTCATTAATATACGATAAAAATGATGCAACACATAATTGATTAGAAATTAAACTTAAACACTTCATTTTTAATCAACTATTTGTTTCTCGTTAAAATACTGAGTAAGCAATTGGAAAGGGGAGAAGTTCTGTTTTTATTGCATATATCGAAGGTTCAGCCAGATTAGAGCGGTTTTACGTGTACATCTTCCATCGGTAATATTAACAGAAAATCAGGAACATTTTAGTTAATTCTATTGAAATCACATTGATTTTTATCACTTATATTTGAGGAAAGGGGAGAAGTTTTGTTTTTATTGCATATATCAATGTTTCAGCCGGATTAGAGCGGTTTTACGTGTACAATCTTCCATCGGTAATATAAACGGAAAATCACGGAACATTTTAGTTAATTCTAATGAAAACGCATTGATTTTATCATTTGTATTGGAAAAGAACGCTTGTCCATATGTCTTTTCTTGGATCTAAATAATACGAAAACCTCGTTCTATGATTTGAAGTTAAAATCCTCAAATATGGTAAATAGTGACTTTTTCACGTGTATTCATGTAGTGTGATTTACGATATATATATTCGTTTTTACAATATTTCAATACTACTTCATGTTTTCTCACGATATGTGATTTGGCCTTCAAATCTCAGAATTTCGCAAATTTTGCATTTTTAAGCAAGTTTTCTTGCATTTTGTTGTGTACTAAAAATCATCGAATTTAGCAATATTTTGACCTTTATCATCCCCTTTTCCTTTATGTGATTTAAACAAAATATCATCGAATTAGGGTGTTTTTCCACGTTTTTGTGAATTTTCAGTTTATTGTTATTAATTCATTAAATACACGATAAAAATTATGCAAACACATAATTGATCAGAAAATAACCTTAAATACTTCATTTTCAATCATCTATTTGTTTCTCGTTAAAATACTGAGTAAGATATTGAAAAGGGAGAAGTTCTGTTTTTATTGCATATATCGACGTTTCAGCCTGATTAGAGCGGTTTTACGTGTACATCTTCCATCGTTAATATAAGCGGAAAATCAGGAACATTTTAGTTAATTCTAATGAAAACACATTGCTTTTTATCATTTGTATTTGAAACAACATTGTCATGTGTCTTTTCTTGGATCTAAATAATTCGAATCCTCGCTCTATGATTTGAAGTTAAAATCCTCAAATATGGTAATATAGTGACTTTTTTCACGTTATTCATGTAGTGTGATTTTACGTATATATATTCGTTTGTACCAATATTTCGATACTACTTCATGTTTGCTTACGATATGTAATTTGGCCTTCAAATATCAAAATTTCGCAAATTTTGCATTTTTAAGCAAGTTTTCTTGCATTTTGTTGTGTACTAAAAATCATCGAATTTAGCAATATTTTGACCTTTATCATCCCCTTTTCCTTTATGTGATTTAAACAAAATATCATCGAATTAGGCCGTTTTCCACGTTTTTGTGAATTTTCAGTTTATTGTTATTAATTCATTAAATATACGATAAAAATTACGCAAACACATAATTGATCAGAAAATAACCTTAAATACTTCATTTTCAATCATCTATTTGTTTCTCGTTAAAATACTGAGTAAGATATTGAAAATGATAGAAGTTCTGTTTTTATTGCATATATCGACGTTTCAACCGGATTAGAACGGTTTTACATGTACATCTTCCATCGGTAATATAAACCGAAAATCAGGAACATTTTAGTTAATTTTAATGAAAACACATTGATTTTTATCATTTATATTGGAAGCAACATCTTTATACGTCTTTTCTAGGGTCTAAAAAATACGAAACGTTGCTCCATGATTCGAAGTTAAAATCCTCAAATTTGGTATAATAATTACTTTTTTCACGTTTTGTATGTAGTTTGATATTACGTAAATATATTCAATTTTACCAATATTTCGGTACTATTTCATATAGTATCACGAAATGTGCTTTGGCCTTCAAATCCCAGATTTTCGCATAATATTGCATTTGAAGCAAGTTTTCTTGCATTTTGTTTCGTACTAAAAATCATCGAATTCAGCAATATTTTGACGTTTATCATCCCCTTTTCCTTTATGTGATATAAACAAAATATCATCGAATTTGGCAATATTTTGCTGTTTTTCCACGTTTTTGTGAATTTTCATTATATTGCTATTAATTCAATAAATATACGATAAAAATTATGCAAACACATAATTGATTAGAAATTAACCTTAAACACTTCATTTTCAATCAACTATTTATTTCTCGTTAAAATACTGAGTAAGCAATTGGAAAGGGGAGAAGTTCTGTTTTTATTGCATATATCGACGTTTCAGCCGGATTAGAGCGGTTTTACGTGTACATCTTCCATCGGTAATATAAACGGAAAATCAGGAACATTTTAGTTAATTCTAATGAAAACACATTGATTTTTATCATTTGTATTTGAAACAACATTGTCATATGTCTTTTCTTGGATCTAAATAATACGAAACCTCGCTCTTTGATTTGAAGTTAAAACCCTCAAATATTGTAATATAGTGACTTTTTTCACGTTATTCATGTAGAGTGATTTTACATATATATATATATTATATATATATATATATATATTATATATTATATATATATTATATATATATATATATATAGAGGGTAAGGCAGGTCCTAGTCAATAACGGCTTCTCCAATGGTTTCATCGAAGACATAAGAAGGAAAGTGAAAAGCCATGCAACCTCTGAAGAGACAACTAACACAACACCTATACCCCCTATTAGACTATTTTACAGGAACTTCTTTTCCACAGCTCATAAAACGGAGGAAAGGGTCCTGAAAGATATTGTTAATAGAAACGTTATCCCTACAGACAAAAATCAGAGGATACAACTGACGATTTACTATAAAACCAGAAAAACGGCCAGCCTACTCATGAGAAACTCTCCAGACACAAAACAGAACGCTTTAAAAGAGACTAACGTCGTCTATGCCTTCAAATGCCCACTTGGGGACTGTAAGCTCCAAAAAACCCAGTATATAGGCAAGACAACAACATCTCTTTCTAGGCGTTTAACGATGCATAAGCAACAGGGCTCCATTAAGGAACATATAATCTCTTCCCACAACCAAACCATCGCCAGAGAAATCCTAGTAAACAACACAGAAATCATCGATAGATACAGCGATAGCAGGCGGCTTGACGTTTGCGAGGCACTACACATCAAGAAGTCAACACCAGCAATCAACAGCCAATTATTGCACAACTATATTCTACCCACCTCAAGACTCCGCTCCAATATAGAAGCATCAAGAAATATGGACCAATAGGCTTTCTACAAACACTTCTATTCAATACCCATTGTTTGTGTTCTGTCTTGTGTTGATACTTTTAATACCCTATTAATATCCCCTCTTGTTCTGTCTTGTGTTAATGCCACATCACCCCTCCCACCTCACTCAAATGTAGATATAAAATCGGAGATACGTAAGTTCTAATCAGTTGTGTATTTGTGAACTAAAGTCTTTGAAAATGTAATAAGTTTTACGAAACGCGCCCGTGTCGCGTCAGACTAGAAATAAAAATGAATTTTGGAGAATTGATTTTCGATTTACCTCCTACAGGAAAGACTGCTACCAAAATATACTAATATATATATATATATATATATATATATATATATAATATATATATATATTATATATATATATATTATATATTATATATATATATATATTATATATATATATTCGTTTTTACCAATATTTCGATACTACTTCATGTTTTCTCACGATATGTGAGTTGGCCTTAATATCTCAGAATTTCGCAAATTTTGCATTTTAAGCAAGTTTTCTTGCATTTTGTTCTGTACTAAAAATCATCGAATTTAGCTATAGTTTGACCTTTATCATCCCCTTTTCCTTTATGTGATTTAAACAAAATATCATCGAATTACGCCGTTTTTCCACGTTTTGGTGAATTTTCAGTTTATTGTTATTAATTCATTATATATACGATAAAAAATTATGCAAACACATAATTGATCAGAAAATAACCTTAAATACTCCATTTTCAATCATCAATTTGTTTCTCGTTAAAATACTGAGTAAGATATTGAAATGGGGAGAAGTTCTGTTTTTATTGCATATATCGACGTTTCAGCCGGATTAGAGCGGTTTTACGTGTACATCTTCCATCGGTAATATAAACGGAAAATCAGGAACATTTTTGTTAATTCCAATGAAAACACATTGGTTTTTATCATTTGTGTTGGAAACAACATTTTCATTTGTCTTTTCTTGGATCTAAATAATACGAAACCTCGCTCTATGATTTGAAGTTAAAATCCTCAAATATGGTAAAATTGTGACTTTTTCACGTTTTTCATGTAGTTTGATATTACGTAAATATATTCATTTTTACCAATATTTCGATACTATTTCATGTAGTATCACGATATGTGATTTGGCCTTCAAATCTCAGAATTTCGCATAATATTGCATTTTAAGCAAGTTTTTGCATTTTGTTTCATACGAAAAATCATCGAATTTAGCAAAATTTTGACGTTTATCATCCCCTTTTCCTTTATGTGATTTAAAAAACATATCATCCAATTAGGCAATATTTTGCCGTTTTTCCACGTTTTTGTGAATTTTCAGTTTATTGTTATTAATTCATTAAATATACGATAAAATTGATGCAAACACATAATTGAATAGAAATTAATCTTAAATACTTCATTTTCAATCAACCATTTGTTTCTCGTTAAAATACTGAGTAGGATATTGAAAAGGGGAGAAGTTCGGTTTTTATTGCATATATCGACGTTTCAGCCGGATTAAAGCGGTTTTACGTGTACATCTTCCATCGGTAATATAAACGGAAAATCAGGAACATTTTAGTTAATTCTAATGAAAACACATTGGTTTTTATAATTTGTATTGGAAACAACATTGTCATATGTCTTTTCTTGGATCTAAATAATACGAAACATCGCTCTATGATTTGAAGTTAAAATCCTCGAATATGGTAAAATAGTGACTTTTTCACGTTTTTCATGTAGTTTGATATTACGTAAATATATTCATTCTTACCAATATTTCGATACTATTTCATGTAGTATCACGATATGTGATTTGGCCTTGAAATCTCAGAATTTCGCATAAAATTGCATTTTAAGCCAGTTTTCTTGCATTTTGTTTCGTACGAAAAATCATCGAATTTAGCAATATTTTGACGTTTATCATTCTCTTTTCCTTTATGTGATTTAAACAAAATATCATCGAATTAGGCAATATTTA